>NW_019213569.1:0-116635 GCF_002532875.2 Varroa jacobsoni | reverse complement strand
ATATATTTATATTCTGATACAGGTGTATCGGTAATTGTGAAGATGAACTTGACTATTGAAAATCTTTTATCATTTTTTTTTTTCATCATCAAAACTGGCATTTCCGTTTACGGGTTGCATGGCATCTACATTGGCAACAACTAAATATAATTGCTGAAACAGCTAATTATATTTACTAAAGGGCTTTAATTGTTCAGCATTAACTTATTTGCTTCGCTGGTATAATGCTTTAATATACCGGCGGCTCTTGGGAGCCTGGGCATGTGCGACGCGCATGTGCCGTCGGCGACTAACGGTGCTAAATGTGAGGGTCGCAAGCTCGCCAAATCTCAATTGACTCTTTCCAACCCCCTAAAGGTCGGAACTGCGCTAGCTTTACCTTGATACAGATATCTATGATATTTGACTTCCATAAGGCTTGCTGCTGAAGATAGACGATGTGAAGTAAACGAACGAATGTAATGCGTCTCACGATTATGATTTCTTGTTATTTTGCAGCAACATTGCAAACATATATGTTCGTTGCAATACGCTAGTTATAACAGCGGCCATAACGATTTCATTGGCAGTTACGGTGTTTGGAAACGACACTCAGTCTCGACAAACAGAAAATCATTCGCCACAGCTGGCATCAGCGAAGAATGCCAGTATCGTTCAAGTCAAGATAGGGCTATCTCCAGCATCGGAGGCTGTTAATTGTACTACAGAGAGGTCGCATATTCAAGATGAACGCTTAATTTCGGTTTTTCCTTGTAAATCGAAAATAAAAAAACATGACCATTTAGCTTTTTCGGTGAGCACGGACCTGGAGAGTCGCAAAAAAGATGTTTTATACGCGAACAACTCGAACATACATTACAAGGTATATTTCTGCTGACATTTAGACAATGAAATGTTACATAGATTCAATTGGGAAGACACAATATTGTAGATTTCCGCCGCCAATGACCACAACATATATTATCTACCCCTATAAACGTAATTTAATTTTCTGTGCTCCGTGAATTTTTATAGCAGCACGTTTGTTTTTATTACCTAAACTTCTGCGCGAATATCCCTATTCCGCATATCGGGCAATCATCTAGTCGCGAGTTATCACACGACCTATGTCGCGGGTTTTAGTGACGGTGTCCGCGGTATCAGCGGGTGCGACAGGCGAACTACTTTCTCCCTATTTATGGAAACTTATTTAGTGCAATTTGTCTTCGCATTGATTCGTTCCGTTACATTTTATTGCAGATGGAAGCCAATCTATCGGTGGAGCACGTTTTTCTCGAGTGGCGCAAAGACACGCAGGTGTACCTCGGTATAATGCTAAATTTTATCGATTCCAACATGACATTTGTCTTCAACTACGTGAATTGCACGCGTAGATTTCAACCTATCTGGATGTTACCTCGGCCACTTTGTGGGCCTGACGGCCACAGAGAAGTCGCAGCGTTAGTATTCTCTATTTTATCTCGAATTTAGCAGAGGGACCGTCGTTCTACGATAGCGGATCTTAAGTGCGTTGAGTATTACGTGTCGGCGCGTTGTTATCTTGTAGCATTAGTAGTAATGATAGTAATCATAATAACAACAATGAACTTAAACTTGTGCACGTAAATACAACCCTTTCGCATAAATACCATATAAACATTGTCTTTTCAATTTCATATAAATCTACGAGCTCTTTCATAGTGCTAATCAAATTTAGATCAGCTGAGTAAACTAAAGCGGTATGGGTGAAAAATGTAATTAAACTTCAGAAGTTTACGGGCTGCTTGGTAGCTAAAATTCATCAACGCTTTAAACAAACAGCTTCCGGGTATTTGCCATATTTTGGTGCCTTTGAACGAAGAGTAGATCATCCTGGGTAGAGACTCAGGCGCACCGAGACCGTCATTAGCACACGCAGATCATAATGCGAAGCATAAATTACAATCTACAAGCACAATAGTGGAAAACAAAAGATTGACTTTTGAAAAACTCGTTTTACAGATTTCGACATCGTCTACCTAAGTATCTCCTTGAAGGTAAAATCGTGGGTAATTTCAGCTGTTCGAATAGCTCGTTGAATATCGGTGGAAACGAGCAACTCCACGTGAGCAAGATCAGGTTTCGCCTAGACGTAGATTTAACGTCAAAACGTCTAACACTTGAAACCTGCCCACCCGACGACTGGCAAAGTATCAACTGTAACACTGCATTCAACCGAACGGTATGCAATAGTATATTATATAGCGATATAATGCAATAGTAATTAAACATACAGGATCAGAGACTTTTTGTCGTCTTTATACCTGTAAGTTGCGTTGTTATAAAATCTTATACAAAAAAAAAAAGCATCGGTATCAAAAAAATTTAGCATAGCAGAATGTTATTGCTTCACAGTCCAGTAAGGTTTGTTATTCAATGTCCATAGATTATAAACAGTTTATAGTGGTTGACGGCACTAATCGCAATCCCGAACTGAAAAATAAGAGGAGGTACATCGTTTCACTGAACGGGTCAACTGGCCTTTCTTTTTACGTCACAATAACTCTAGACTTTGATCTGCAGTTTTGTAGGAGGAACATCTTGAATATGCCGAATAAATAAATGTATGCCCATAGAGATGCTATAAGTGAGTCACTTGCATGATTTGCCTGATATTCTTTACGTCTATTTTTTTTTTGCCCACTTTGGGAACATCTTATGTCAACAGATTTGTGACTAGCACGCGAGTTTTTCATTTGCCCCTCACTCATTTTGTGAAATTTACATCCTTGTCGTATTCGCGTCGATATTTTCAGTTTTTTTTTTTACCCGTTTGATGTGGCCGTTACTTAGCTCGTTTGTGATTTATGACACTGTCTACAGGTGAAGATAAACACTGCCCAATTGGACTTCCGCAACATCAGGACCCTTTTCTTTGGTAGTTGGCCTGGTCAGCATTTGATGGACCTACGGACCTTCGCTGGCGATTCATCGATACTAACCTGGTGTGAAGAAGAAAGAAAACGCACCGAACACGATACGTGGCCGAAGAAGAGTCGTCGTCATGACGATCTTTAACGAATATATACTTTGAATAAATCAATTCAAGGAACGTTTAAGATAGCAAATCTATTATGCATGGGTAAAAATGAAGTAGTGGGGGTCGTCCTACTTCATAGAACCGCTAGGACACATATCGAAAATCGCAGGATCATCTTATGTAATATGTGAAGTTCTTCAACGCTTTCGACTCACTCAATATTCACTCAGCACATTCAACATTGACGAATTATTAGCCTTATTATCTCCGGCTGACTTAGATACGCGACGAGAATTTCACCAGTAAGAGAAATTTCAAAACCCAATTGAGTAAATGAAAGCTGCAAAACTCCTTAACTGTGTTACTATAGGATAATAATTAAAACACATAACTGCCTCGAGAACACGGTAGTCTTAAAAGAACGAAACGAATTTTAGAAAACACACTTTTTATACCGGTTTTTCACTCTGGCTACATAAGGGATCGCCTTAGTATCTCAAGACGGATCACGACGAAACATGATTGATTGCCTGCAGATCAACGCGTAGTAGATCGGCTGTACTGGTAGCCTTACCTTAAACTTACGACCCATAAGGTTAAGGGATGATACTTATAATGACAGAACAAAAGGTTCAATATTCAATGGTCTTCGTAAGCGTTCCACCAGGACTCAGGACACTGAAAAAAGCATTCCCAGAATCAGGTAGCCCACATCCCCTGCAAGCGCACTTTGTATTTTCACGGCAGATTGATGCCCTCAGGTAAAATTGTATTATCGGTTGCAAATAGAATGGTCAGTAGAGTCATATTTTTATACAATATACACTTTATACGGATAAAAATGTACACTTTTCAGAAAATGCTGGGTTACCTTTAAACAGCGTGTTCTAGGTAAGTACAGGTTGTAAATGATTTTGCTTTACTTAACACTCTATTGAGTTCACTGTAGTATTATCCCATGTAATGGTGTCTTTAACTGAGTGCTGGCAGAGCAGCACTTCTCACAACAAAATTTCTTCAGCCTACTTCTTGCACAACGTCAATTTTTATGAACGAGTCATCTCTTACTATTGAACAAACGGTAATGAAAAGTGGGAAACAAGAAAAAAAAAAGCTACTTATTCTGTATGATGTGTTGATTGCATGAAGTCATATCCCTGAGGTAGTGTAACCCAAACGTGTTGGCCTTCTGACGTGAGAAATGACTGAGAGGTGATCTGGATTCGAATCTGGGCGTAGACACGTTTTCATTCTCCAGTGAAAATCTGAAGAGGAATGGAATTGGCGGCACATTACCTGCTCAATACTTACAGATTTGCTTGTATTAAGGCCCACTGGTCCAACAAATTCTTGAAGCTGTACTAAATAACGGTATAGAAGCTCATTGAAACCGTTGCGAGTCGGCTATAAAAAGAGTTTCGCATCAGACCGACGCACCGTTGCATAACAAAATGAAAATTTTCGCAGTGTAAAAGGCCGACAGCACAACCATTGCAGTTATACGTATAAAGATAGCTTATGAATTGTAAGTAGCACGCATCGTAGACTCTTTAGTCGAGCACAAGCTTCGTTTGAAGACAGCCGTAATTCTAAACTGAAGTAGGATAAACAAGTAAATAACCCGCTTTGAAGTAACACTTTGTTACTATTTTAGAGTTCTTTTTTTTTTTTCATAAGTCGTTTGAATTGGATTGAGATGCTAATGAACGCTGAAAGCGTTAATTGTGTAACGAATTCTAGAATGGCATAGACAGAACTTTAAATTGGCATGAACATGGTGTTTTATTGCGCGACTTACACTCTGAACTTTGGTTAAAGTTCAGAATTTGTTCTACGCTGATATATGAAAATTGGTTTTCGTCTCTATTAATATACTCTATGGGGCTCCAGCTAATTTTATCGAATCGGTTGTTGATTATATAGCTCAGTTACTTGATTGAGAGTAGGCAATTTTTCAGACATCGTATTTCGAGAAGCTAATATGAAGTAGCTGATCCTGATACAGAAGGTTTTTAAAGCCTTAAAAAGCAAAAAGTATATAGAAGATCTATCAGAGAAAATAGTGCTTTCTATACAAGTGCGAAGTTGGTAATTTCGATTTGTTATAAAAAAAAAACCGTTGAAGGCTTAAATGCCTCCTAATAAAATGAATAAATCGTTTCGTCCAATTGTACCTGGCAGTGTTCTATCTTGCTTGATATTACTGTGCCTAAAGAGGATCTATTAGGCTCTGTAGTATACCTCCGAACAAATAAAAAGCCTCGATAGACAAAAAAAGGAAGTCTTAAAGCCATGTTATACTAATGCCGTTCCGGCGTGTACGTAGAAAATATTTTAGGCTGCGTTTGAGAGGTTTACCTAATATTAACGTAATAAGTTTGGGTTCCCATACAACGTACATTAATGTATGCTTCTACATTCGAATCAACAAAGTGTTATTTTCAGATGTCGACTGTTCCTCTACGACGAATTTTTCTAGGTATTGATTATCCATGTTGCCTGGTAATAGGTTTTGTTGCCTCCTCCTTTTATAATTTTTCTAGCTGACCTCGTCATTAGCCTTCCCACGACGACACCGTCGCCAACGTCGACAGGTTTGAACTTGGCGCGCTTTTCTCTGTGTGCTAATTTCCGTACTCTGCCGTGTGGCTACAACGAAACCCTGCTTGGAGTCAAAGCTTGGTTTGTGTGCAAAAAGTAAATCCCGTGATGACTGGCCTAAAAGTTGCAAAGGGAGGGTCAAAGACATACACAAGGTGGGTCAATTGAGGGTGCGAAATTTTCAAGGCTATTTGTCAATATGTATGAGAATCCATCTATGGGTGCTATTAGCACAAAATTGATGGTGATTTCACGCTCTGACTGCAGTTATTGATAATAGACTATATTCGGTAAGTTTCCTTCATGGTGTTTTATCTAGTAATGTAACTGTTGTATCAGTTAGGGAAGCCGAGCTCTGATAAAATGAAAATTAAGCTTTACCCGACTGCATGCTGCCTCAAGATTCCGCTATTGCTTTTGCTTTGGTAAAGAAATTTAATGCTCAGGATTTAGGCCCGATAGTCGGCTAAGTCGTTCTAGCATGTAATGAGGTAGAGTAGAACCTAAACGGTCTTTAAATTTGGTAGGTAAGCATATTGCCACCGCAGAATTGCGGAGACTGCTAAGAAATATTACTGATACACCTTACCAAAAAATAGCGTTATTTGGTGTACATTCGTGTGTCACGCATTAGCCGATAGTTTTTTTTTTTCTATAGGACTGCGAATGAAATGCAAGATGTCAACTTACTCTTGAACTATGTGACCGACATTCTTGCTGAGGTAACACCTTCAACATTTAAAGCCATGTATTGTAGCGCTAATATTTTTAGATGTTTTGGTAATGGATTGGCCCCATTTGTTGCACTGCGTTTTATATCGAATCAGATAGGAGTGCTTTATAGGTATAGGCAATAATGAGTGTTGATGCTTAATTGGACGCTGACGTAACCGGTTTGTTGTTTATTTTTTTTTTTTTTATTGTACAATAATATTTTTGAGTCTGTCAATTATACGAATAAAAATCCTCTTTTAAGTTATGCACGGATTGTAGACCGTTAGATCAAGAACAATTGTTTTTTTAGTCAGTTCTTTGAGCGTGTGTCGATTATCATATTATCGTGATATTAACTTAGTTGCGCACGTTTTGATTTCAGCGTTAAGGTGCCAAAGAAGAAATCGTTTGAAACTGTACCGTTGAACTATGAAAACGAGACCGTTACACAATATCTCACTGCGAAATCAGAGCCCGACACATGGTAAATCGACTTTTAGCTACGATAGGATAATTATTATGTAATCAAGGGTTTTTCCTATCGTTATACGTTCAATGTTGTTGCGTACAAAATTGTATGCCGCTCTTGTGACATTCATTGTTGTAGCATGTGAAGATTCTATTGAAGGGATGGCAGGCATATTGTTTTGTAGCAAAGTTTAATATCCAACATAATTCTAAAATTGCATTAAATAATGAAGGTAGATAAATTCGACCAATATTAATTACTAAGGAACGAACACTTAACAGTTGCAGAGAAAGTCCCGGTTACACTCGCTATAGAGAACGTGAGCCTCCGCGTCTAGATGAGTAAGTGTCTGAAAACGTTTTTATTTTATGTCTAGAAGATCTTGCCAAATGTCTGTCACTGGGCGAATGCATATAGATATGACGACAGATTCAGAGCCCATCCAATCAAAGACACAAAAAAGTTACAGGCATCTTCAGATCGTTTTATTTAATTACTACTCAATTCAAATATTGCGGTTGACAGCTAAAAAACTTGTAGCTTGGTTTCGTGTATCATCATTATCATCTGTGAGGGTATCTATAATAAGCTAAAATACAAAATATATTTTAGAGATAAAAGAGTATACCTGCCATGTTAGTCGTTGTTCCACAATGGCTTGCCTAATGCCTGATACAAATCTATTGTTAGTAGATGACAACTCACTGAATCAACCTAGAGCATAGATTAAATTTTTTAAAATTAAAAAATTAATAATATTGCTCGACCATTCCAATAAGATTACGGTAGGAGATCGATTAAAACTTTTCTACAATGTGGTCATATGTCCAGTAATTAAAAAGGAGTTCAAGAAAAAAAATTCATTTACCCATAAGGCACCGATGTGCGAAATCCTTGGATTAATTAATACTATCTACGATATAACCTTTGGCGTTCGATAGCGGAACCCCTTATAATTACTGGTAATGGTTCTACATATTACTATATATTTTTTGTGAAAATACTAGAATTATAAAAAATGATATACAGTCTAATCCTTTGGCGCCCTATTTTAGGAGATGGGCCGTAATCCTTGCGGTTATCTTCCTAGGAGCAGTTGTCACAGGAATCATGCTGGTTGCCTATTATCAGCCGTACCTAGGCATAAAGGAATGACAAGCCTGTTTCATCACGCTACGGCCGAAATGTGGTCAGGAACGCGTCGATTTTTGTTAGAATGAACGGGCGTGGGAGATTTTGAATTTGTATGAAACACAATTTGTGACATGAATGTCCGTCAGATATAGTAACGATAACTATTCAGTGGCGTTTTTCTCGTGTTGTTCGTAGCAGTTTTTTTTTTTGGTTTATTTCCTGTCATTAATCGTAAAAACAATGCGCTAATAATGTTTTTCGTCAAGCTGTTTGACATAGCCAGTTATAGACGACTTACAACACTCAAAGATGCCTTAAAATCTGTGTAATAAACCCGCGTTCCACTATTCAAACCTACTTTTTAAGTCAGCCGCAGGCTTCTCTCTAATGACCCTGAACTAAGGATGTATACATGACCTGTTCATCAGTTTTATGTACATATAGCAATTGTATGCAGGGTGAAGAGGAAGTCTCTTGACAGTCTTTGATTTTCATTTGTATAACATACATATGCGTCTATTATTTGTCAAGAAACTTTGATGAAAGTCCGACAAACACTGCTGCCCCACGCTATGTGTATTGCTGTATTTTTAAATGATCAAAGGGTTAGCTTGTTGCGAGAACTCGTCGACTTGACATCTTTACTTTTGGTTCCACGATCGTAGTCCACAAAACAGGTTTTTATTGAAAAACGTTCATTCTGCAGGTGCGAGTAGCCGTCATTAAAATACCCGACTTTCACCTGGGAGATTTCCCTGGTAAAGCCAGTTTGTTGGAGCTAACAGGATATGGGCGCTACTCAAGCACGATCCCTGCAAGTCTTCTAAGCGACAATACGTTATGAAATAAATTTGAAATTAACCTATTCAGGATTTGGAACAAGACTATCGTTCACATCCTTTATTCTAAATACACCATTCAGTTGATATTGATATTGTAGTCTAAGAGCAAACATTGAACTTTTATAGATATTAATCGAACGCAGGCTTTGTCGGACAGCAGGACGTCCACGGATATATATTTGATGCATTAGATTACTTCGATGATTTGTGAAAAATGCTAGGAACGGTAAGGTTGTTCGCATTTACTTAACGTTTTTAGTGAAGGAAATCCTTCTCTCAGTAATACAGTGAAAGTACGATGGACTTACTTTCGATAATTTTGAAAACCGAATTGGTTTGAAAACCTTCAGAAACACCAACGTTTATTGGATAAATATACAGGACGCCTTACGTTCCTGGATGCCTGGCATCCAAGCTCAAGGATCACCAGCTCAAAACCGCGTGGAGACATACTTTGTTTCCAGTTGGAAGCGAGTCGTCTGAAGCAGTGGTTATTGGCAGTTCCGGACGTAAAATTCGGGCAACAGTCGTTTTGGCCCAAAGATCGCATATTTCAGCTTTGCTTCTGTTCGCGATGACACGATAGTAGAACAAGGTCATCGATCATTTTAACAAAGAAAAAAAAGAGAAAAATTCTGACAGTAAGTTTTCCAACCCAGAGGTCCTCGCTGAAATTTGTCCCTATTTTATATCAACAGGTCTGTTGATCGCGACATAGACTTCGCATCGATTAAAACGGTGTTTTTAGGCTACTGGAGGGAAGGCGATTTTCTCGATTCTGATTTACAAGACGTCACAACATAATGTTAGCTTGAAAATAAAAAGAACCCCATTGAGGGCATCAGCCATTTCAACCAAAAAGGCATATGGTGACGTTTTGTTGCGGAGTCGCCCGTGCTTGCTCCTGCGTTTTCTTCAACTTTGTATACAGGTAGATAGTAGATTGTCCATATTTGGCTTTCCATGAAATTGATTATCAATTTATACATTCGTATATTCTAGGCAACGTTTTACCTGACACTTCAGCAAATACATGCTTTTAATTGTCACTGCTCGTCAATATGGTCCAAAGGTTTTCTTTATTTAATCACACATACAATGCAGTATGCACATCAGAGTAGTAACGAGGCTGGAACTGACGATTACTGGCACTTCGACCAAAAGTTAAGCTACTCCAACCACCCCACCAAGGATAATTATTATTCAGGGAGCGCAAAAAAAAATCAAGTTAATCATTTATTGCCTAATCAAAAAGTGCGGACAATTCACTAAGAGCTCGCGTCCAGGAATAATTATTGTTAGAAATATATTACAAAACTTGTAGAATATGGTAGGATTTGAGCAAAGCTGGTTAACTGTTCTGTTGAATAACTGACCATGGCGAGTCCAGTGCTGTGTGTTGTTTTAGTCACATAGACCCAACATTAGTCTTCTATTCTGTAGGTAAAAGGCTAGGCATAGCCCAAAATCCAGGAGAACTTTAGTTAGGTAATTGAAAATTTCACCTCAAGTTCATCGAAAGGCAGGGCACGTGACCTGATAATCGGGGTTACAGGTCCATAGACAGACGAAAAGAAAAAATCATGGAGATAAATCATATGGTTACAGATGCCTGAACAAGCGAAATATTCGACGACCACTCCGTGTAGCAGGTGTTGGTCAATACACCTTTAATTATAGTTACATCGAATATCAAGTTAAGTCAAAATTCGACGGGCCCGATAGATCTAAAAGTGAAATCGGAATTGCGTTCATAATGTATTGCTTTTTCGCTAGCGTAGTATATTATATAAACGATCCGCTTTCACACTCAGGGTATTATTATAGGCCGTTTTTGCCTACAAGCAAAACATGGATCCACCCATTTCGGTGCTCAACGTTCTCAATTTTCCGATACTGACAAGGAATTAAGGAAGCTACCGTTTTCCCTTAAAAAGTTGCCTCTACGTGTTGTTCATAAGAAAATTCTGCACGTTTGGTACGAAAGTAAACACCTCTACCAAACAGTATGGAATAGGCCCGTTTCACGCCAACCTCATACAGATTCTCGATAAGGGTTTCCGTGATACCTTAATGGGTAACACATTTGCGTGCTATTTTTAGGGACACGTCGTAATCAAGGTTCGAATTCGAGCATAGACATACTTTGTTCCGTGCGGAAAACTAGTCATTTATTGGAATCCCTAACGGGGATGCCGGACGTAAAGCTCGGATAGATAGATCCTACATAAGTATATCGTGTGCTGCGAACCAAACATCTGCGGGACTTTTGGACTAACACGATTATCCAGAGTGTAAATCATTAGAGCTTATCGTTTATGGCAAGGCATTCGTCGAATATCGCACGAGGCAACGAAAAATAATATTGGAACATAAGCATTGCCTGAGGTTCACACGCAATTGTGACTACTTTCTTTTGGCGACATAGATAACGACGTAACGATGGCATGGACGAAAACCACCAACACCAAATGTGTATCCTAAATGTTAAATAAAAAGTTGAAGGTTTTCTAGCGAAGTACGTCTCTGGTAGGACAGCTTCTATGTCTATATCTATCTTCGAATTCATGCAGGCTATTTCATTTTTTACCAACAGAATAGCTCGGTCGGAAAAGTCAGCTGACGTTGTTTATAATAAATAAATACTTTACTATAAATAATGTAGTGTGCTACACAGCGATTTCGTGCCTCGAACCAGCAACCCCAGTTGGCTTTTGTGATATTTCAAGATCTCAGCAAAAGTAGGCAGTACCACGCAATGAGTTCAGCCAAGAAAGAATGACACTTCGTTCTGTCTCGAGAGTAAAACTTGCGAAATATACCAACTACGACTTCTTCTGGAAGACTATGCCACTTTGATTGGATTAACACCGCAAAACAAAGATATAATGATGAGCAAGAAAAGTTAATTAAGTGTGCAGAGTTTATAATTTGAACGAAGTCGTGTTACAGCGAAGCGCCACTTTTATTACATTTCTGTATTACACTGTATTGGGATGAAGACAGTGAGGTTTTGTTTGCAGCTAAAAACAAGGCAGCCCAAATGATCATGAATCAGACAAGTCTGAGCGCATTTTTCTTACGTCCTGGAAGGGTGAACTGGATTGCGCCCAGTAAAGAATCGAAATTTCACTTTTTAGCATCTGTTATATGGAATTTCACAAATGGCAATTGGCCATGTTTGGAACCTCTGTTTAGGGCATTACATAGGTATTGCTCGACTCAGATAAGCCAAGTTACTCCGTTCCTTCCAACCATAGTCGGACCGTTAATATTATAATGCATTCCTGCTTATATAGTCATAATAAAATTCCATTACTCAGCGGCGAGAAGCACCGGCCATATGCTTCGTTCATCTGCTATAATGCCCGAAGTATGCATTTGTACAATTATTTCAATCCAATGTCATTGCATTTTTATTAGAAAATAATCGTTTACATATAAGTTCGATGCATTTAGTAAGTTCTTACGTGCCTCTCTCGGCAGACTTCACCGTTGTTCTGAGCTCTATCTTTGTGTGCGGTAATACCGATTGGGGTCATTAAATGGTCTTAGAGAAAAGCACGACATTAGAGGGCCTGTTTCCTCGACTAATTACGAAAACCACTCGTTCAAAATTTTGATCTATAGAGTAATCGCTAATTTCAAGAACGTCGACCACAAATCTGCACAAGACGCAGATTGCGGAATCGTAATAGCAAACTATGAAGTTTGTGCTAATTCACTGCGAGAAATGTGCATATTTTGAAACACCTTTAGATGACTTTTGCTTTAGTAGATTGCATTGTGATTATATAATTGAAAATAGGAATAAAAAGCGTGTATCCTACTTTAATTTTGTCTGAAATAGAAGTTTCGTAGCTAATCTATGAAAAAAAGAGGACAAACGACAAAAAAAGGATATATATATATCTATAATAGAATAAAGTTCCAATTGCCTATCCTGTACTGGATGTACTTGTCCATATTCTGAGTTTCAATACGTTCAACTTCAGTCCAGTACGTGTGTACGGTTGAATATTTTGTACTGGAATATTTTATTATCTGGGCTGTTAATTTATAGGTTTACATTCTATTTTGTAAATACATAGGTTTTGTTTATATCTATTCAAATTTTTACTGTGAAAAATTACTATCACACAATGCGTCCCGAATTAATGTAATAGCATGTCAAAAAAGGTATGTAAAAAATATATGTAAAACATAATGTTTAGTTCTTTCAGATTGTGATCAGCGTGTTAGTGTCAGTGAGTGTCATTAGTAACGGTAAATCTACTGTGTATTTCATCTTCAGCATACAATCAAGTGCCAACAATGGCATACATCTTTAAATTGGGGGTCTTCAAGCCTGGTTGGGGACTCTATCATGCTAGGGTAGCAATTTATTAACATCGCTACCAATGACGATACAGTCTGTAGCAACTTTACGATACAAACATACTCCACTAATATTTAAGGGGGTTTATATTCATTTCAGATACCGTGAGAGGTTTCACTAGGAATCGCACGTGGGTATAGAAATTCGAAAATCTCAACGCACAGTTTCGACCAGGCACATTGAGGGTAAGCCAGTCGAAATCAGTGGTGTCCACGTAATCTCTAAATATAACCACGGTTTCCAATTTGTAGCCCTTAGGGTTTGTAACAAAATTGGGCCCCTATGCCAAATGGTTAAAGAGGCATCGCTCTATATTCAATAGGGATCAACTGGCAAAAAATCGATCTAGGCGTGCCGCAGTGTTACAACCGAAACCTCTAGCACATAGGTTTACAAGTCGGAACACTTTCTCTATCTATCAGCTGTGGACAGAAACAAACTCGGATTTATCGGAATCTGTCAATATTGATGAATACAAATAGAGAATAAAGATGTCAATGAAATTTAGTTGTGTAAATTATTAGTTTCACCAAACAGTTCAACCAAAGAAAACCTGAGACACAACGATCTTACTTAGGACTTATATGGTAGCCGGACCTGCGCACAGGAGCAAAACAAAATGTAACCTCTACGTTCGGCCTAAGCGAGCCATGTTGCACTTTATTAGTTGGATTACAGTTCGGTATGTAATCCAGACATATTTGACTCGTTTGCTCATTTCTTTCCTTCTATTTTATTTCTATATCTATTCTTTCTGTAGCAGACATAGAGACAACCACGGCAATGTTCCAGCACAAAATTGTGATGTTTACGTAACGTAACGGTGCCCTCCAAGGCTGAGTTATACATGTTATTCACATTATTTCATAACGGTGACGTATGAATACCGCTACGGTGCTCTGTTCGCCGTTCCTACCCTAACAGGGTTCATGCGAGGGGAGTTCAACTTAGTTGAAACTCACCATGTTACATTGCCGCATCGCATTTTCGGGCTTGTGGGCCAGTGAGGCTGCCATAGGACACTCTTAAGAACTTCATTGACGTGAGGATCGAGCTGCTGGATTACGTGTCACTCAGGACAAGACAGATGAAATTGCGGCCCTAAACACGCACCAATGAATGTTGACAAAAAATTGGCTGTAACAGTCTACACAAAGCTGGTGACAATGAGTTGAATGTAATTTTATAACAATTCATTCGTGAAGGAACTCGCGGTATGTATCCTACTGTTTCTGACTTCGAAAATACCAATATGAAAGTATGCACATTCTACTCGGTTTGTACTTCGCATTGGAAGGAACGTCCGAATAACCTTGTTCGGCAGTACCCACAATGGATTAAAAGCTTCTTCCATAATCCAGTTGGAGGATGATCATTCGCGCAGCATAAGTTAAACACCTTTGTTTACGCAGTAGAAAATTTTCAAGTATGTTTCTCGAATTGGGGTTGGCAGTTTTCAGCTGTATACGCGTCTCTAGTTTAAGACCTTGGCTAATCCAGGACTCGTGCTCCTATAGTGTTATGCGGCAATGAACGCTGTTCCTTCCTGTGAACAATCTTTATAATAAACTCAGCTCCGAATGAATTGAACGACTCTTATTATCGCAAGTAAAGATAATTGATAAAGATACTGTAGAACAAAAACCGGTACTTTTCTAAAGACGATCGGTAGTGTTCCGCATGGAACTTTAGCCGCATCTGTGCCTAGTTCCAAACAGTTCTACAGGTACGACCTCGAAAATAATGTATTTACCGCTGTATAGGTGTGCTAAAGGGGAGCTCGCTTGGTTGGATGTATACGCTTTCAAACAGAATAATAGCTTTGCCATATAGATGCCACCGGTCAGTGCGGCTATCGCATCTTACACTTTTACGCGTTTAGTACGAGTTATCGAACGGAGCCCTAGGCTGGGTTACAAAAATGAAAAAAATCCGTTTTCTTAAAATGTATTTCGCTTCGCCAGTTGATTTGCACGCCGGTCGGTGGTTTAAAATTGTCACGTCACTTGACTGGAGGCCCATTGTTATATGAGTGCAAATCTTATAGCAAATATAAAAAATACATGGCTATTTTCAATACAGGCCTTCATTAAATACATAAAATGTAACTACGCTTTCCTTCAACTGGTTCTCTTCTTGGAACGGAAAGATATTAAGCAAATAGTACGAATTTAATCTATTACTCAGAAGTGTGCTAAACGGCCTAAGTAGCGTTAAATGGCTCGTTTCAATTGACTGAAACCGCTGGTTATAGCCCTACCGTCAACGTGGTGTTATGTGTTATTAAAAATCCGCGTGGTGACGATAAAAAGATCTACACGATAGCGTAGAAACGCCAAATATAAACGTCTAGCTTTCCGAAGCTGTTTCTTTTGGCGATTATTTAAGAAAAACATTTTTAGACGAGCATTTTTTTAAATTCTGTAACGACCAACGATCGCTTGTGAACGTATTCGACTAGAAGATGTTGGCCTTTTTACAGATGTAGCAGTATCTTTATGTGATCGCATTTGTCGCATTTATGGTAATTAAATCTAGAATTCTAAAGGCGTCAAAATCATTGATTTGCTGTCTGCTCAAATTTTTGTTTATGTTGTCGTCCCCTCCATGCAACGTTATAAACCCGACATGTAAAACTCTAGTCACACCAATCTAGACCCGAAAATGCTTAATGATGTCCGTCACTCAGTCGTGATACAACCTGAACCGTACCAGCCTTTGAGTGAGGTGAAACGAACGCTTTTATTTAATGACTAAAGAGCAAGTCACCCTCGATAGACCGGGTAGCAGTAGCAGTAGTTACGTCGTCTATAAATACAGCATCTGTATTGGTTAGTTTGCACGTCCGTGCAAATGGGCGCTCCCCATATCGTCAGTTTTTAGAGCAAGCGAGACAGGAGACAAAAAAAGGGACATTGTCAACTGGCATCTTGCTGTTGCACTGAACGGGGGTGCAATCATGACAGCTCACAGAGTGGCCAAAACATAGGCAGCATAACCTGGAATTGAAACAACGCTAGATTTAATTTGATCAAACTCCCAGACGCATGCCGCAGACGTCTCTCTTCGTTCGCATTTTCAAAAAGCGGCGGATACCATATGCATAGTATGCAACAGATCACGATTTTTCGTTACCTTCAATGCATACCAATCGGTGCCTATCGGAAATAGTGCAAAGTATGTCGACAGCAAACTCTTTGAAAATTTTTGGTGATGCAATCAGTATCCCCTCAGTACAAAATCCGACGCAGACTATGTCCACGTGCTTATATCAAAACCAGTTTCTTTCAAATGCATATGATTCTCTGACACTAAATATACGACATGTTGTAGCCATTGTTCTCCAGTTCTGTAATATTTGAAGCCAAGGCAGTAACGATTTTCGCCTAAAGAGCAGGAAAAGCAGGCACTAAGGTCAGGAGTTGATTTACTAGCTCCAAAAAGACATAAAAAACAAAAAAGTAAAGGCCAGCTGGTTCGACACGATAATCATGTATAATTTCATCATACACACTTTATCATATATACTTCTCGTATATATACAATTCGTTTTTTTGAAGTTCCACTTCAATAACGTAGCTTCACGCCCTTCGGCTACCGCCAAGCCCTTTGCACCTTACTAACGTTAGTAGTCTCCACGGCTGTTAATGGGTCGATTAATGGGTTTATTATGTGTGCAGATCGCAGCTGGTCCTAGACTGGGGGCGTGTGGTGTACACATCAGAAGAAATGCTAAGTATTCGACCAGAGCGCAGCCACCACAGTATACGACCACCTAGGGCCATATTAAGTTGGTGGCACGCTCTCTGAGGATTAGACGAATAGTTTTCTTAACCATATATTAATGAAAGCGGTGAATTGAACCTTTCGGTGCGTTCTTACAGTCACGGCTAATAAAAATGCTGCAAGTTATATATAATTATAGGTTTCATCGATTATTTTTGATTTAAAACAATTTATTTGTCGACGTATTTGGACGCCTTTGCAACGCTTTTACTATACCATACTATATAATCGTAATAACGATAGCAATACAACAGTAGTAGTGAATTATTCTATTAAAATGCCGGTAGCTTTCACGTTAGTTGTCCATTCTAGTTTCATGTGATGCTAACTTTGATTGATACTTCTGCTGCTTGTTTTAAAATGTGCGTCCTCCAGGTTATACTCCATAGACTTGACTAGCTACAATGCAGTAAAGCAATGTGTGCTATAAACAAGATACAAAAAAAGTTTTTGGCCGAAATCTGCAGAAATTTTCCGTCAAATCTTCATAGAGCCAAATGCTGTCACACAGAAAGATTAGCTTGTGTTTCTGTACTTTCTGCTTTGAGCATCTTTGCCTCTGGGGGACCTTTAAAATATCACTTTTGTGACTTTGTTTGACAAGCGGGCTTAATTTATAGTTTGCCCTTGTCATTAACTTATTTCCCTAGCTTTAATGGAACGCTAGAATCCTGTGGATTGCGTATGTTGACGTTTCACTGGGGTTTAACTGGTTTTACGCTATAGTTTTAAGTTATATAGTTAAGACTGAATTTTCATTTCTACTATAAATCTTGTGACGAAATGATCTTTCGTTTGTTGGACGTA
This sequence comes from Varroa jacobsoni, assembly GCF_002532875.2. NCBI lineage: Eukaryota > Metazoa > Arthropoda > Arachnida > Mesostigmata > Varroidae > Varroa > Varroa jacobsoni. The sequence goes on along the minus strand of NW_019213569.1, from coordinate 98,906 downwards.
CGCTTGCTTTTAAATCGAGACCACCACGTACCCTTGGCTTTTGTGTTCAGATACGTATCATGTAGATATAATAAAGCAGTTGGCTCCTTAGTGAGTTGATACGGAATCTTCTTTCCTGCCATTTAATACATTCGCTTGTTTGCATTTAATACATACGATTTGTTACAGTGGTTGATCCAATTTTAACGTATTAACTAGGTTTAACGTAGACCATGCCAGTTAATCTTTATTCGCTTCTTGCAGCCGTCCAGAGTGTAATTTGTTGCAATTCAGATCGATATCCTCGGTTGTAAGGAGCTGAAGATAAACGCTTTCATAAACATAGGATTTTTTGCACGTAAAATTAATTAAGTCTATAAGCGAATCCGGCGTACCTAGAAATATAGTTACTTTCAAATTACGTGCGCTAAACTTGGTCGGTAAATAATCTAGCCTTAAAACTTGTAAATAAAAACCAGTTGACTTCGGGAGAGATTCATGTAGTAAAGTCAATGATGTTATTTAAAAAATGTAAATATCAAAATGTACGCTATTTTTCTGTTAGTCGGTCGTCTGCTATCAAAAAACAAAAATGAAGATAAGTCAACTTGTATTTCAACCTTTTTCTGTCTAAAGTTTAAGTTACAAGCAAGCGGTAACCTAAATATAGGAAAGGTTACTAGCTGTAAAGAATTAAAATTTTTATTTGATGAAAATTGCAGTTTGCCGGAAATTTCACTGAATTCATTCAGAAGGTAAAACATCTTTCAGTCTCGCAAATCAACACTCAGTAATCAAGTTTTTGCTCCTCTAAGATTACAGCGCTACGGAAATTAAGCAGAGATTGGTGAAAACAGTAGGCAAGCAGACCTTAAGCGGCAAATAACAAAGATCGGAGTGCTGGAAATCAGCAACGAGGTAAGCAGATTTCGGGCCCCGAAGGACATGCAGGCATTGCCTCAACTGAGGAAAATTTTCACCAAGACAGAGGTGAGAGTCTAGGACCTCTGTCATCCAAAACTAACGTTTTGTATGAAACGTGTTATTGAATTAGAACCCAAATACGCCTGTTGTATATACATGCATTTTGTTCCGCGTGCGAATTGTGAAACAGCAGTCAACAAAAAACTCGCTTGGAGTATACAATTACTATAGACGAGAAATGGTTCAATATCTACTGCTAGCCGGAAAGGGAGCAGGCGACAATTGGCCTAGGGAGAAATGGAGCTTGATGGCAGTATCAAACTGTAGTATCTGCGATGCACACTAGGGACTCGCCGAAAATGAAACAATGAATCCAGTCCACGATTTCGGGTTTTTTTAAGAGACTCATAGATCATTGGTACGGCGATTGAATGCTCTCCAGAGGCTTGAATATGGCTGAGTCCAAATATCATCCTAGCTTGATAGATCAGAAAAGGATAAAGCCTATTTCATCGCTTGCTGCTACGAATTCCATGTCTTTCGAGGTTTCAAAGTAAAAAGGTAATTCGCAAGATTTTTTTTTCCTTTTTAAAGTTGTTTTCAGTTTTACTATTGCTAAGTCTTGTTTCAACAGGCAAAGTCCCATCGATAGGAAACGAAGCATGGCTTGACCACAGAGACGTTATACTGTACCAGTTTTATGTACACGTTTCAACAGTAAGTATTTGATACTGTCGATCGGACTCAGCCTACTCCTTTAGAATAGTGATCATTTCGAAGTGTCTGTAGGCACTCATAAAACAAACAGCGGTACCATTTTCGAACAAAGTTCCTATTAGTCTTCCAAAGCAAGCAGTTTTTGGGGTTGTTTTAAAGGACAACATACACGTATGTCTCTGAAGTCACTGAACATAGGTCTTTTACTGGTAAACTAGCCAACCGTAAGGGATGCTATTAAAACAAGAAGACACTGTAAAACATGTAAACGAGTGGTTAAATGTCTAAGGTCGTTGTAAAAGTACGGTGGACGCCATCAACAGCGAATGGTACGAAGACCAGTTGTTAAGTGATAAAAAACAGTTTCCAACAAACAGCAGATATTAAATGGTTTTAATAACAACTACACCAATTTTCCAGCACTTTGGCGACTAGTGATAATCTTAAAGTTTATTCATATATAATTTTTTCACGTGATCACATGAAGACGTAGATATAAGCGTGTAAAGACAAACCTTAAGTATTATAGTAGATTTAAAATACAATGCCCCATTAAAAAGAACTAGAATTGGGTAACATACGATATGTTTCACTGAGATGCATTATGATTAGAATAAGTATAGTTAGTCCTCTAACCACCCAATACCTCGGTTGTCTTCACTCTCAGTGGACTCGTTCGACCCGTACCTGTAGCCCTTTACTAGTTAATGCAAGTTACGGACTACATGAATACATCTTGCAACGGGTATCATCATAGTACATAATACTACAAGACTATTACACGATTCTATGACGTCTAAAATGGGTCGCCCCATGAAAACGGTGTTATGGATTTTTGGGCTATTAAACACTGCATATATCAACTTATTCATTTAACATATTTGTTTGTTACTTGAATTTCTGTATGTTCAATGAATGCATGTCATAATATACAATATAAAAATTCAATTTTATTCTAAATTAAATCTATTATCTAGGCAATTCTCGCGGCCCTTCGTAGCATACTAAAATGGATAGATGCTCACTAAACGAACAAAAACTCGTTAGCCATCATGCCATACCGGAATAGCGTCATCGTAAGTTATCATTACTTTAATTATATTGTTGTTTACTCGAATATACACACTTGCACCCCACAGAATTTAGGAATCTACCTGTTATGACTAATGCTTGTGATAAGTACGATTCCCATTTAAGCCAACACATGCTACCAGTTTGCAATCTTTCTTCCGTTCTGGCACCATTTTAAATAATGTTATAGCGACATCTCGTCTTTTTGCATCACTTTAGATCTTTTAATCTGCGCAAACTTAGTTCGAATCCTGGCTATACCATTTCACTTTCCTTCTACAAATCCTCAATATGTGAAGTCCCGATAGTAATCTCAATCGAGATTGATATTGTGGTAGAACGTATATAAGCCATTGCTAGCATTTTAGCACCCATGATCAAGCGCCAGTTTGACCTCGATTCGTGCAGCTTCTTCAGCCTATTTCATCATTGTTTGCGCCCATCACTCTATACAAGTTAGGTTAGGGCTTTGGACGTAGCTGTTCCAACGAGGCCTGTGGGATGCGGAAATGATAGAGTCGCTTGTAGCTATTATTTGTGAATCACAACGGTGGCTTGCACTTTCTGTGTCTTCGTTTCCGTAGGGGAGGAGGGGGGCCTCGCTGAGTATGGAGGCGACTGCCACTGGCGAACCCGCTATAATAATGATTACCTCTGCTGTTATGAGTACAATACCGTTGACTCGGGGCGGGCGGCCAAACAAGCGAGGCTAAACCACGAGTATTCCCAACGCACCATCTCGGGTATACTGTCTCACACGGTTTGAAACTTTGGGTGAGTCCAGTCAGCGCCTCGATCAGAGTACTCGGCCGAAGGGAGTAAACTTCATTCGGTGGAAAGCGAGCTTTGTAACTGATAATCATCTTCAAATCATCGTTTACATCTAGCCGAATGGTCGTCCCTGTCGTCGAAACAAGGTCCCTAATTAAAATTTAATTACACATAGCAGGTTACAGCACATATGCTTCTGAGGTTTACAACGGGTATAAACAGGATACGTATAAGCTTCTAAGAGAATACAGATGAGGAGGATAAAATTAGGAAGAAATAGTAAACGCTCTTCGCTAAGCCTGTGGAACTTAGGTGCCACGTAGCAAACATGCTGATCTCGTTGCACTCCATTCCATGACAAACAATAACGGAAAGTATTCTTGTTAAGCGCACATTACGATAAGCGTGTTCGTTTAAAATTCTGTGCAAAAGCAAGAGAAAAAAGCAAGAGCTCATCGGTAATACTGAGTTTCACAATCATGTTGTAGAATGTTGTTCTTGTTAGCAGCTATCAAGCTGTGTCTATATTGTCGCAAGCGGTTTGAAAGAGCTAAGAAATCGAAACAAGAACTCATGCATTTTCCATTGCGTTGTTTTTGGCTACACGTTGGAATCGATAACTTACTAACGCAGAAACTATTCCCGATCAGCAAGTACTCTTTACTTGAAAGTCAATTCCAAAGAGTTTTTTTTTTCTATCTGACTAGTGATTAATCAGGTCTGTGTTAAGAAGTCAATTCACCGACAGTCAGGTCAACTAGGTACGCAACAGTGTCCAGTGACCATGTAACACACTGTTCATCGCCACAGTACGAGCAGAACGAGGAAGAGCAGGACAAAGAAGCAGTGATTTTACAGTAGGTTTAAAAGATAGATTTACAGCTACTCAGGTGTATACTTCTATGTAAAGAAGTATAAGTCGACCTTTTCAAAATTGCCTCTTCTATCTTTTGTACACTTTCTCCGTAAAAAATAAATTTTAAGTTTTGTTCCTTTCATCCTAATGCTCACTTTTTTACCGCATATAATTTGGTTTTAACAAATGTCCGAGCACTACATACAACAACTCACACAAAGCAGAATACAAGCATTACTAGTAAAACTAACCTACAGAGCCTTATCTTTAGTTATCAGAAATAGATGTTTGTAGTATTAATAGTTGATGACTGTCGCTTAAAGCTTGCTTTCGCAAACCTATGACCGCCCGTATGAAGATACACAACATTAGAAGGGTAAGAACACCTTTTTCTTCTTAAAATAGATTGACTACACGCTCATACTACTGCTGCAAAACTGACGGCATGATGAGAACTTGTTAGCACTGCCGGAGTAACGACGACACGTACCGACCGATTGAGTTGGATATTCAGCTAGTCGTTCCCGTTTAAACTGATAGCGAAGGCGACGCCCTGACATATGGCTAGACGTTCGGGTGAAAGGTCGTGAGAGTTTCAACGGAGGCGAGATAAAGTGACGCTGCGGGTTTGAACGACGCACCTAGGACGTCACCGGAGCGCAAGTTTAAGGCCTCTTTTCGAGAACAAAAGAATGGTCCACGGTCGTTTCCCGTCGAGGTCTTTGGTAAACGCTACGAAGTGAGGATTTTGATTGAAGAACAAGAAAGTGTCCAGTGGATAGCTCCTTGCCTGATCATGATGACAAACACCTCCATGCGGATTAGGTAAAAATCCTATTTAGTAAGATCTCATATTGTTTGAGGTGCAAAGAACACTGGTTGGCGAGTGATAAAGCTTTACGATAGGACTCTTGCAAACTTTGAAAAGTCGCAAAGAATAAAATTTAGGATGTCAAGGGATGCAGTGGAAGCTGCGCATATCGGCGACGGCTGGAAGTGATGAACCTTGTGAAATGTTCCTGTTGCAACTGACTTCAGTCTAACACAGGCTAAATTGAACTGGTCATTTCTACTTCGGGATATTCAGATTTTCGAGTACACGGGGAGTCAGGGCGGCGGCAAAAACTGGGAGACCTGGCGAGTACGTTTCGTATGCTTGCTTTGGTTAGACGTACCCTTCCACCATGGCACGAAGGTAAAATAAATGGTCGACGTAGGCGGTAACTGAAGCCGTTGTCTATCTCTTTTGACACAGTGGTAACCTGCGTCTGACAGAGGTGAGGATCTCCCGCAGAGGAATAGAATCAGATGTTGGCGTCATATATCAGTTTCGAGTTTTTATGTATAGTATTCTTCCACCTGAGCACCGCTTTATACAGCTGACGCCCAACTGCATGAAACGACGTGAAGTTTACGCCCGGTTTTAAATATTCACCACCTAAGTATACATATACCTAAATGTAATAGGCGCTACCATTCGTCTTTGCACCAGGGCACACCGGGTCTACTGAAATAACAGAATAATCCACTGAGCAGAATTATCTACCTGCTGATAATAATATTTTCGCCAAATACAGCAAAGGCTGAGTGTCAATCCTAAACCGGTCGTTTTGTCAACGTCGCTCAAAGTATAGCGCCTTATTTAGAAAGAAGAAGACTTCAGAGAATTACAACGGTCCCAAGGGTATTGAAACTATTAATTATACGATTTGATGCACTTGTTGTAGACAAATGCTAAATGAAACTGCCGGGTCCACCTTTTCATCAATATAATTACCGTGTCGAGCGGCACAGATACACTGTCGTTGCATCCCCAGTTGACTACTTCATTTTCTGTAACGATGATAAGTATCAGCCAACAGTTTTCGGCTATTTTTCCAAACAAACAACGAGATCAATACCACAACAACAAGCGATGGATGCGTGATTGATATGCGAATGGGAATGTTCCTCCTTCAATGAGTGAATGCGTGCTTCGTCGGAATACGTCTCACGGAAATTCAACAATATCTGTGCAGAATCTAGCAGACAGGCCTAGTTCCTTTGTTCGCCTTTTGTGAAAACACCAATCTCACAACGTTTCCAATGACGCGTAAGTAAAAACCCTGCCTGCAGTGCCCTTAAAGGATTATGGCGCTAATCTCGTTTGTTTATTAACCTTACAAAGTTTTACTGGTTTCCTCGAAAGGAAGCTATCAATACGCTTACAAGCATATTTAGTTTCGTCGATCCGTCAGCTTTATATTCGTCATATATGAATCTCGTCAGCAATGCACCGTTTAATTGATTTTTCAATGTACGATAATCTATACAGATGACCAGTCATTTCGAAACTATGCGGATTATTAATTGCTTACGATGCCATAATTGTATAGGCTCTTGGTTACTGGTTATACCACCAGTTGAGTTCAATTCTATTCTACACATATACTCGATTTGTTATGCTCACTGCAAAATATTTTTGCTACAAATGATGTCCCAAAAAGATGTTTCGCATTCATTATATCCAAGTAATCGCGCACGACTATTAGGATTACGGGAGTCCTTTTATTCATCTCGTCGATGAGTCTACTGCATAGTCCTTAATCTGTATATTATTCCTGCTTTTGAATCAAATTGCTCAGAATTGGCGAATGGTCATCTGTCCCTGGAGTTCCTCCAAGGAGCGGCTATTTGGGCTAGGTCTGCGAATACTTTGTCGCCATCTGGCTAGATGATCGCAGTGATTATTTTAATATACGGTCTCTAGACATACCTCATGTTTGTGGCCAGTGCTTTGGGCTCACCTTCAGCAAAAACACAAAAGAATGAGAAAACGTTTAAAGTAAATGTGAATATATGGCACCGACATCTAATAGCCGTGATGTGTTTTATGCTCTAAATGCAGTTAGATATAAAAGTTCCATAACAAACTTCTATCTACATCAACGAACTGAGACATTCGAACAGTAACGGCCCTGTCCTATAGCAACTAACGGATAGCTGTTGGTCAAAAAAGAAATTTACAGTTCCTACTTTTAATAAGTTGTTTCTGTACAACGCACTCATTTAGAAATGGGATTTTATTTCCGGTCGTATCTTGAGAGCCTATCATAGTCAAGGACCTACCAATTAGAGCTTTGCCAAACAAAGAAAGTCGGCCACATCTATTGTCTTGGCTGGCCTTCCGCACCAAGAGCAAAGTTTATGAATTTTTTAAATTAGGGTTGGAATCTCTACCAAAGGGCGAATTGTATCACGAACCTCTCGATTGTTTAATCTATTCCACGGTCCTGATCTCCAGAACAAAATACGTTTTTGTTTTCTTTGTCTTACTTAACTCACATAATTACAGAAATCTTGGAGCTGTTACTACCAAAAAAACCACCGAAAGTCTGTGAATTCTTACTTGCGCAGCGGCCATCTGCTTGAGTAGCACTATCATTAATTATGAACATTGAATATAACATACGATAGATTTAAGGCTGTGTATCAGATTCGTCAAAGGCATTCACCGGAATGATTCTGTCGTCATTTCATCGTTAGGAAGAAGGGTTGGCAGTGTATTGTACAAATGATCTGTATTTGCTTTTGTTAGGGTCGTTTTTGAGGTGTGCCTTCTTTATAATTATAATCAGTATTATTATAAAAAAAAATAATAATGCGAACTTAAAACCTGTGCAGCAATATTTGAAATATTAGGTCATTTTATTTGTTCGCTTTGCAAATAAATTACCTTACATATGTTTTTTTTTTATAGAGCGAAAGGCCGAAAAGATATTAATTGAGACTGGAGAAACAACAGGTTTCGATGAAAACTTCGGTATCTCAGATCTTCAGCCCGTTGAGGAGACTGACAGTTTCAGCCCAAATGTCCCTGAAATACAGAATGCTCCATCAGCTGAAAGTCCTTCGTCCGAATCGCCGGCAAAAAAAACTGCCGAAATGGGCGCCGTGGCTGCGGGGTTGGTATACTTTGTGATAGCGGATACTGCGTTACAAAAAAAATGTTTATTGATTTTACTCCTCTTGGATAATCTTGCTAATTCTCTATCTCTCTAAAACTTTTAAAGCTGCACGAAAAAATACAACAATTTAGGTACGCAGATTAATGAAAAGGGTAATCAGCTATAGATCGAACTTAAGGTTTCCGGAATTCTAAAATCTGATCCTTTTTATTACCAAGCCTATAGTTACTTTAATATATATTTCATATAAAATAGAAATTTTTCAATGACTGTAAACCAGATCTATTTGTTTAGGTGATATTTTGCTTTTATATCAAAAACTGATTCTATTAAATTAATTTACGGACCTACAGAAATTATATTCAACGGAACTTCTGCGACGTCTCTTTGGAACTTCGCATACATTGTCCAGTTCAAGTTTAATTTATTTGTGTATTTTATAGACGTTATCAGTTATTGACTGTTTTACACGCGATAAAAAATGTACACACAACCGGTCTATTATGGCCTAATAGACCGGTTGTGTGTGCATTTTTTATGTATTCACATTTCCAAGGGGAGATGGCTTGTTTTCGCTGCGCCCGTCAAATCTAGCTTATTCGAAGTAGTGCCTTTAACACCTGATTGTATATGCTAATGCCACCTAAAATATGCAGACGGTCGCACATAGTCGCCCGTGATGTGGCTGTCGTCACACGTAATGTATCTAGCAAGTTATGTAGTTTTTGATATCCACGAGGTCTAGGGGAAGCCAAGATTGCATACGTTTGTATTGATCTGTGCAACGTTTGTAAACAATCATTCGAATTGTTATTTATTTCAATAATTGTGGAGGTTCTATTCAGTGGACTATTTTCTGGCTATTTCATGATGTGACCCACCTTTCCTCCAAAGTAGTTCCTTCTAAACTCGTGATTTAAAACAATGAAATCGATAGCGGTTCCGGCCGCCGCGCCGAAACCCAATGGTCGACAGGTCGTATGGCCCATAGACCACACGATGAGATCAGGTAAAATTCCTGTGACCTCTTTAAATTTATAGGAAAATTAAAGCCTATCCTTGTTAATATTTACCCAGTCAATTCACGCAATAGCATGCTCCGTCGGGTATATGCTGAGTAGGATTTTTGAGGGATTTCAGCTTTGACACACCGGCACGTATACATCGATTGCCTTTTTATACTGCTAAGTCATTCACTGTTTAATAATTCTAGGCAAAAGTTCAACAAAAAGATGTATATCATCGGTGGTGTCGTTGTGGTCATTATCATCGCTGTTGTAGTATTCCTATTTATCGGGGGGTCGTCAAAGAAAACGGAGCCTAAATCTACTAGGCCACTTCGGCCTTCCGGACACGTAGGCGCCTGCGCAATCGTGAAAATGAACGACACTGACGGCGTTTTAATGATGCAGCATAATGTTTCTATAATTGAAAGTGAACTTAAGAAGCCAAATATAGAAGGCCTGGTCTACGAGGTGCGTTTTTTGCTACTATCCTCGTTAAGTTTACTCGAAGCTCTATCTGGATATTTAATAAACTATGTAGGGAGAACGGGTCTGGTTCAGGAAGATAATTGACCATCAATCTGGGGTGAGTATTTTAGAAGCAATGGGTCTCCGTCCACGCGTCTGCAATTTTTTTCAGTGAATTAGGTAATAATAATCGCCACAAATCGAATCCTCATAATAGTCAATACAATCTTTATAATATCAGCCTCCACTTAATTTCGCTAGCAGGAGAAGTCAATATATCGCCAACATATTCACTGACGTCTCTTCCTGGAAAAATTGGACGAGAACAGGTACCAAGCGACGTTGTTCATAAGTGATTTAGATAGCTCTACTTACTAGAGAACCTCAGTGGGTTGACGTACCGAGAAAGACCGCGTTATGGCCCACCTGACGTGGGCACACACAATCTAACGCCGCAGCCATTGATTTATAGCATTCGCCCCAAAAAGAAATACGCTGTAGTATAACAAATAGGACGAGAACTGCAGGCGGAACCTACGTAAGGTTAGATTCTAACTTATTGCTGAAGGTAATTCAAGGAAGTGCTTTTTGTCATTTGTATATTTTTCTGCGTACGAACTTCTTTCCAAGAAGTTACATTATAACATGCACAATGTTCAGTCTTACAGCGTTTAGCGCGTCAATAAAATACAGATCTGCTTTTTTGAAAAAAATATGTTTAAACATACAAGCAATTCATTTTATCGTTATTCACACCCCTAGAAACCAAGGATCCTGCACAGTTTCTTTAAATGGTAGATGAAGATAATCGTTTTCACACACCGTCACTAACGTCCCTAACACAACGTTGTGTGTAACACCCAAAAGTTACTGCTTGATTCTCTCGGAAACCATTTAAATCGGTTGAAACAATACGCGAAGAAGCACAGCACAAGAAGACACTACAGTCACACACGTCACTTCTTGTACACATGCAGCACGCCGCTACGTCTAACTGCCGTTATATATCTGTTGTGTACTTTTAATAGTATGCCGCAAAAATGTCGGTACCTCAAGAAAGCGCCGAAGAGAAAGACGGGACGAACTTCATAGCTTTCGTATTTCCGTCAACTGCAAAAACCAGCACGATCATATATCGTTTTGGAAGCTGCTCTTCGGGCAAAACCCTACCAATCGTTGAACACGAATTCGGCGCTGGGAACATGCCAAAGTAATTACCATCAATTTGTTTTTCAGCATACACCAGCAATAAAACAAAAAAAAAATAACATAGATCAATATTGAAAGCCAGTGTAGAGTTAAATTAGTTACGGCCTTTCCATTAATTTAGCTATTTAGGTGGATAATTGCAAGGCGCATACATTGACTTAAACTGCACCGTAATTATTCTTTTTTTCGCACTTTGTTAACAGAAACACCGGTCCGTTTATCGATATCGAACCTGTTATTTAATTTCAGCCGTGAAGCTTTGGAAGGAGTTGTTCCAAAGGCTAAACAGAGTGGCAACTTTGACTGCACACTTGAGTCACTCCCGATTGACGGAGCTAATCAGAAGGTGTTAACGTTGACTATGTTAGCTGAGTTCGACTTTCTCCATAAGAAATTCCAGGTGAAAAAGTGCGCCTCGACATATAGCTCCTGTGCGACAGTATATTCCATAGCGGTAAGTGAAAAGGGACAGAACGTTTAGCCAGTGTATCTCCACTATAACGTTAAACCTGTATTGCATCTAAAAGGGGGTTTTATATTTACTGTAGACAAATTAACTTACATGACAAGTACCTGTCGCGTTTTGCTGCTGCTGCAGGGTCTGCACAAATTGTCCTCCCTATTGTTTTTCATACATTATGAACTTCAGATTTGACTTCGTGCTGCAGCAAAGGGACATCATATAAACGCAATTTTCCAATTTCTAAAGTATTCTTTCTAGTATAAAATCTCTCGTAATAAAATGTCCCAATACTTAACAAGACAGCTATGCAGTCTTGTTAAGTACTGATGACTTACTATTTATTCGCTGTTTGTAAATATTACTGTTTCTTATCTTGGCTTGAAAGTTATGTTGACTAAAATGAGATAACTACAGTGAAAAAAGTAAGTAAATGTAATTACTAGGAGAAAATTTTGGCGATTTTTTTTTCCTTTAACGGTCTCATTGAACTTTAAGATTACGTGTGACGATAGTTTTTTTTCTACACCTTGCAGGATTCGGGTTTAAAGCCGCAGGAAAATATGCCCATCCTTATAATCCCATCATGGAAGGAAGTCAAGTACTTCCCCCACAAAGGCAAGCCCATGGACCTAGCAGGTTATGGGTCCCCGCTTCAAGACACTCCTATAAAGATACTTCGATCTGAAATCACCGACTGCATAGAACGATATAAAGAAGCTGACGGTACGACTAAAGCCAAGATTCTCTAAAGTTTATTCGAGCTTCTTGACTTGCAAACGTCCCTTCGAGCCGAATTCGCATTTGACAAACAGTTACGACAACGGTGAGCAGCGGGACGATGATACCGTCACATGAGGTGCAGAGCGGATCATTTGGTGTTTACATATTTTATCTCCGAAATATCCATTCATGTTACCTTGACATAATTGTGTATATAACCATCCATTTTGTACTGATTTCATCATGGATTTGCATCAGCGAGGACGCGCGCCGGATAACGCAAGTGAAAGCTAAGAGCTGGAGAAGCGATGCCCACTAATGTAATAGTTTTCCGTTTAAATGACGCACCTATGTATGTTCTAATAAAGCCACTAATTGGTATATGTGCGAACTCTAACAAAATACACATGGAAGGAGGCGTGATGGAAATTGAAAATACGGATTGAACTGGGCAGGACGAGAAGGGGTCAAAGCATTTTCCCGCTCACAGTGGGCTGTCAATGAACCGATCATTTTCATGTTGGGGTATTCTGCGTTCGGGGTTTTAGGGGACGCGGGTTATTGAAACTGTTAAATGTGAAAAAAAAACACGATTATGTCAGGACAAGAGAAAGGTAAATCGAGTGGCTCGACAAATTAAATGGAAACGGAAGCGATAAATTGACCTGTCCTTTCGAACAGTTGTCGTCTACGTCGTCTGATAAAAAAAGAAGAGTTCTACGTAAATAAATAGGGTATGACGTCATCATCTGGATGCCAGGCATTCCGGGTTAGGGATGCGGTACAACAAAGGCGCTCGACACGGAATCTTGTCTTCACTACGTATGTTGTTTTTAACCAAAAGTATATCTTATTGTGTTTCTAACATATCTCATTTGTATGTTCTTAGAATATTTACTATAATATACGAGATTAGTTGAGATTTTGAATAACTAGCAATCTATGGTAATAATGCCTGGTGAACGCATAGAACAAGAGATTATATATTATAAAGTTAGAAGAGAGAGAGAGAGAGAGAGATGTGAAGCCGGACTCCTCATACGCCTGCATTTTCGTCACTGTGATCGTTGCGGCACCACGTAGATTCTCGTCATGCAACCTAAGTGCTTTAGCTTTTTTTTTCACTCATCTTAGCCGCTTAATCAGAAGTATCTTCATTATCTCCTCCTGAATAGCCTGAAGCGTAATTGAGCCGCAAGCGATGAACCAGGACCTATGAAACCGCAGCGGATAACAACTTCACTAAATTACCGAGCAGACGCTATTAGCTTTTCCATCTGTGCATTTGCATAGGGCGATGCCCCGCCAGTTTAGACACATTGATTCACTCATGTGACGGCCCGCAATTATCATAGATTTTATTCACTTAATTTTGATTTCGCTTAGTACAAACTTTTCATTCATTACAGTTACGATTCGACCTAAGAGTAAGTTGCTATCGTATCGTGAAGGCAAAGAGCAACAATCGTCTTTTCGTTGCCATCGTGCGACACGCCGTTGTCCATTTTTTACCTTATGAATTTAGCCGAGGTGAACGAGCGCGGTATTTTTACATACCCCAATGTTGAGTGCTAACGTCCGTGAACTTCAGCCCGCTCTTATTACAGCTTGAGTTTTAATAGCTCAGTTCCGAAATTTCCTTTTTTAGTGCAATTTTCCTGCCCTGAGAGTACAAGTGCATCTTGAAGACAAAATAAATTGATAACAAAATGCCGCACCATTATAAAGTAACGTCATTTTTAAATATATAATATTGTTTGCAGTTCACTTGGACGACGTATTATAAAAACCATAGACATGGCGCCACATCAGTGTGTGAAGTCATAAAGGGTACACAACAGGCACAGAACTGTCCTACTTTGGGTGGTTCGTTGTCATCATCGAAGTAATAGTGTTTGTTTAGTGGTGACAACTTTCGACGAATGTTTAGTCCTCAGCGTCTTGCAAACGTTAGAGCAGCGTGATTTGGTAACGAATATATTCTCTCTTACCAACCAATAACGGTAGTTTAAATCTGTGTTACAAAGAACAACGACAAGACTGTCAAAAAGAAAAAATGACAGAATACTAGTTCCACACACTGCTAATACAATTTTTCGACCGTCGCATGGTTCCGTGATGATTGTTTGCTTACGAAATTTAAAGATATCTGAGGTAACCTAGATTGTAAGCTGCGCATAAACACGAATCGTTTTAAGCCCTGGTAGGAGTCAGCTGTTTACTCAGCAATTAATTCATAGTGATCGTACTGATTTAATAGAGCAAGGTACTTGTGATAACTTAGTGGGTAACGTACTTTGCCTGCTAATCTTAGAGACACATGCTGGTCTGGGTCTGAATCCGGGTGTACACATACTTGATAGTGTGCGAAGCCAGCGGTACCTAGTGGCGATGTTGGACGTAAAATTTGAGACAACTAGGTCTTCTGAAGGAAGCCCAAATACATCCAACAAACCCCGCTATACCGTCTTCCAAGCAATACAGGAAAGTGATGCGGAAGATTTATCCACACAACAGAACAGCTGATGGGTTTAACGCCTTGATCGTGCAGCCCTTCAGATTAGATAGATTTCCGCATTCGCTTCACAACAAATTATAGCTAACGAAGTGGTAAGTCCAAAGAAGCAGTGAGATGACATTAACAAGGGTTCACAAAAGATGGACGGACATATCACTATATGGAAATGCTCCTTCCCCTGCTAGTTGCTATGCGCGCTCGCTAAATCAGCGTCATGGCAACGCACTCGTAAATGTGTATATGACGAAGATTCGGTCGTCCTGTTCAACAAAAAACAGACATTGTTGACTCTAAAGCCTCTGCAGTGTTTGTGGCCTTTAAAATATCTACCTACAGAGCCCCATTTATAATTCCTTGCTCTTATCGCACCCGGTTAATAACGAACGCAGTGTTTATGAAACGGTTAGAACAAATTGTTATTGATCTACGATCAAAAACGCTGCGAACTTCTATTCATATATGGTAATATGGAATTCATATTTGGTAATAACAACTTTGATATTTTGGTGCGTTCGGTAAGAACTGTAGTATACAACGAAAGGGTGAAAATAATTTTCCTTACGAACTGGGCGATCTTTGCTCTTAGCAGTACCTTGACGTAGTATTCTTTATTCCGCACGGTAACGATCTTCATTTTGATTAGTGACAAAAAGCCCTAGCCAATGTAAACACTATGATTTTACTGTTTCTGTCGATAGCGAACATCCTTAGTCGCAGCAGAACCATAACGTAGTGATTATTGTTACTAAACTAGTAGCAGCAATCATTACGTTACTGCAACCATATGTAGCACTTAATCTGCTATTAGAACTGTGACAGGTCTCTGAAAAAGGAAAAACTATTATAACATACATAGTGCATTTAGGTAAGTTGGCCATGTTGTATCTCTATAATATGCAGCAAGTTTCCGTTGCAATTGAGAATCGTACTAATTATAGTTTCGAAGTTCGAAAATTCCGAATTTTCAGAACTGATCAAAAATGATTGCACCGAGTTTTTAATATGAATTTGTCGAAAGCGAGTTTTTCGACCCTTTGAGTGGGTTGATAGCGTTGGAAAAGATAAAACGCAATAGTACGTCAAAAAGTTTTCGGAAGAGGGACGGGCTGATCGCACTGCAGTCGGCTAGATTGGTATCGGTAATAATAAGGTTTTGGTATAGAAACAAAGGTTACATCCACGCTCGAATATTACGCTGTGAACATCTTAAAAGCAAAACTCACGTGCGCACGATCTCAGTAAACCCACGAACACAAATGATCTTTTAATGCCACTACTTCTTAAGATAGAATTTTGAGTAACTATCAATGACCACATTTTCTGACGGAAAAAGCCGTACAGTAAAAAGGTGCTATAAAATTCATGAAGCTTATCGTTGAATATATTTCAAATGCAACTTGACTTATTGGCCGAAATACGTATAGAATTAAAAATCAAATTTTCGTTTTTTATAAATTTTGCTTTCGTAGCTCCAGCCGAGTTTCCCTTGGTTCCTACTGCCGTGTCAGCTGTATCAAACTGATAGCACATTCTGAGATCTTGTTTGAGATCTCTAGCAGTCTTGTTTTTCAAAACAATATTGGATAAGAACAAAAAAAGAACGCGTATAGGCACTCGTTTTAAGATGGTCCTATTCGTCTCGAAATTAGCTTTCCAAAGCAGTTTGGCTTATGTCTTCACCCGTTACTAGACTACGGGGCGTCCGACGAATTGATGAGGGTTGTAGATCCAGTCCTGGGAACTGCTTGTATCTGAAAGCCGGTATGCATAGGTATTTTTATCTCAAGACGGAATCGGCCGCCAACGCTCTAAAAATACTCAGCCATGCCCCCCCTGAACATAGGAACTGCGTGTCAGGAGATCCTCGTGCTCGCAAAGAATTATGGTTCTTATAGTTCGTGCTGGTAGATCACTCAGTGTTATCGATCGTTTGTAGCAATACACTTTAGGCCGTTCACAATGATCCGATATTCTATCCGATAACGTGTTTTTGTTGTTGTCTAACTTTTCATCGCGAGTGTATATAGAAGGCGATTCTTAACCCATTTTTCTCAGTGAACTGCCTTCCTCTAAGAAGAACACTTGTTTCCGATACTTGCCGTAATACTAACCTCACCTGGGTAGTTCGAGAGCATTTCTTCTTAACAATCGAATAAGCGTTTTCGACAGAGCTTTTCTGCACTAACAGTCAATATGTCCTACGCGGAGTGCGTTACATAAAAGTCAAGTCCTTGAGCCCTGACAAAAGCTGGACACTCGAGAGATACAAACGTACAGAAAGGGAAGCTAAAAACAAGTCGTGATGTGCTTGTTTTTCGTGGTAAAAATATGGTATCTCTGAGGTGTCTTCATCTGGCCTACGAATCGACATCTCCTTTCCATTGTTGTTGTTTGAGTAAAACAATTAAACCTCATTTAGACATTCGTATACAAATATCAAGCGATCTCTGAATATTGTTCTATTTAAGTTTAGAGAACAACGATGCGTGCTCTATACAAGACTTCGACTAAACACAACACGTCAGCGAATAGCTATTTTCTTAATACGGCCTTGATGAGATGATTTGGTAAATCCCGATGGGATTAAATTTTAGCCGAGAATCAGAAGATGACGTCAAATGATCTCAGTATGCCTGTAAAACTATTGTAATTGCTCTGTATTGCATTGATAACAAAGCTTTTACTGTTTCTGTCAGCGGTTTTCTAGCGGTACTAACGAAGACTGACTCAGATGTTTCAAACGCTTTGCATGTCACTTCTTTTTCCTTAGTAATTTGCATATGTTGCGGGCATTTTTATCATTTGCTGCATATCTTTAAAGTAAAAAAAAAGTCTCACAATGGCGTTAAGTATTAGTGTGTAGATAGCTAAGTGTTTGCTAAGTGAATTCAGTTACCCTCACATTACCCGGTAAACTATTGGTTACCCTAAAGTGATGATTAGTAACGACCAGCAAATATAACGTATTACAATTAAGTCTTTAAATAGAAATACGAATCAATGGATGATTTTCTCCAAACCAGAAAACCGGGAGCATAATATTCCGGACTGATGAGACAAGAACAGTGGAGGAGAGCTTCGGGATCTCGGATGTTCAACCCGCATATGAAACCGAGAGTATCGGTCCAAACGTCCCTGATATACGGTCTGCGTCGACATTTCACCGTAGGCCAAAACAACTAAGGGACGAGAAACGGCGTGGAACGCAAGCGTAAGTCGCTACTGCCGTACCAATATAAAATTGTATTTCTATCTGAATACTGAGTGGAAATCTGTGAGACTTTTGAAGGACCGCTACAAACTGTATCTTCACATCCGATTGCAGGGATTGGATTAAAGTCGCCTGAATCACTAATGGCCTGCACTTGGCTTCAATGGAGCGATACATCTGAATTCCCTATCACAATTCCAACAGTATTTCACCTATCAAATGTATGCGTCTTATGGTATCACACGCTTCTGCCGGGAACTGGTCTTCAACAGCCATACTATGTTATCTCTGTCATTCAACGACCGCAGCAATCCATCGAGCAATGTTGGCACCTTTGGCCTTAAGATGAAATGAACAAGTGCCAATTGCTTGCATACGAACAAAATCGTGTGTTATTTTGCCTGTTTCATTCAAAGGTCTCGCAGGAGAATACAGCCTGGTTGCCGTTATAGTGGGCGTTGTTACAGCTGCAATTTTATTTTATCAGAGGCACATTGATGGTTAAAATGTTTGATAACCCTAAACTATCTCGGCCTACAGGACACCTAGTCACCTGTACGCTCGTGAAAATGGATAGTAATAACGACACGTTGACTATGACCCATGATGTTTCCATAATCAGAAATGTACTCAAGTAAAAAAAAACGTGGAGGGCATGGTATGAGGTGCGTGTTCATTTATATGGCTATCAAAAACTTTGTCCGTCTTTAATCCATGCTAGAATCTCAATTTTGATATGCGAGCTAGTTGAAAAGGGTATATGGATGTCAGTTTTCAAAACGGGGCCCTTTTTCAAGTTTGGGGTGTGGGGAGATCTTCTGTTCGGTACCTAGAGACGTGTCTAATTTTGTTGTAATAGGAAGATCTCCTAGAATTCATTTATTCAACCACTACATAGAAATTTCACTGACTGGGATTTAGTGTAGGTCTTTACACAGGTATTTAATATAAGGGCGTATTCTGGATCTAGGTAGGGTATAGCTATACAAAATGGTGTAGTATAGAGATATAACTAACTATACGATATCTGAGCATCCAAGAAAATGTGTTATTATTTATTTTTCGCTACTAATGTCTTCAGTAAAATGAACACAATCGGCTACATCGTCGGAGACTGCTTAAGCCTCAGCCACGAAAAACTGACTGTAAACCAGTGTGGATTCCCCTCCAAGCTTGTTTTTTTTACAGATTTTCCTAATATGTCAAAAGTTTCCAACGGTCACTGAACGAAACAAATTGCGCTGATATTTTAGTCGACGTGGAGAAGATACCGAAATAATTATATCTTAGGGCAAAAAATGACGAAGCATAGCGAGGATTTGTGCTATTTCGTTAATTATTCTATTTCCGACTCTTTCGACCAAGTTTTCATTACCGATACACGGAGTAGTTTTTTAATCATGCGGAAATTTATTAAATTCAGTCTGTAGCTACGTTATTAACCTATTGTTTACTTTCAGATATGATCATTGTTGAGAAAATTAAAGTCTTTTTATACTTTATCTCGAAGAAGTTCCCGCTAAGGAATTGGGGCAAGACGCATGTCACCAGTACAACGGTGTATTCCACAGCGTAAGCGAAAACCAGCAGATTATATGGCCTTCTGTCGACTTGGTCACCTAGAGAAGTTTGGTATATGCTAAATCAGCTACTTGCTCTATGAAGTTCAAAGTTACTCGCAGCTACGATTTAGCAGTTCATGCGCCTGCCTTAAGGTCGGTTGTTCCGAAGTGGCTTCACGTGACAAGTCTTTGTGCAACTCTGCTACTTGTGACGTATTGCGTTGTCGTTTGTAGACAATTGAAATTCGTACGCTCTATAGATATGGAAAGCGTAAGTTAATAAGTCATAAATGGTGATATAAAGTTACTGCAATAGGCAATTCGTTATAAGGCTTTTTAATTACACTCTGCAAATGCGAATAGGGACGTTCTGCTACTAGTACGATAGGTGTATAAAGATTCAAAGAAATTGAAACAAATCATATGCTTCTTCTTCTTCTTGAAACATCAATATTCTTGTTCAATATATGGGGACAGAGGCTATAAATAAAGCTTTATATCGACTACTAATGATACTGTGTGGAAGGATCAGCAGTTCATCAACGGGCACAGATAAGGTATAAATCTTTGTTTTGCAGTTCCCTCAAACATACCATTAACTGGAATCGACAGGACTTCATTTTTGTAGAACCGTACCTTCGAGAGACTAGGCCGCGAGGCCTTCGGCAATGAAAGAATTCGTTGCAATGTAATTACAAACTTATTTCGTTTATATGCTGTCCTTAGGAAATTTAGTTATCGAAATCAAAGTTGTATAGACGCGTCTCAAACAAATGTTGACTTTGATGATATCTGATGATTATTTGCAGCGCTAACGTTTCACTGTTTGAACAAATTGGATTGTCCCACATCGCCACGACTTCTCATGCTGTAACTACTGTCTCTTCTTCGGGGATTCGGGTCAGCAGTCGCTATCGGCAACGTTAGTTCCTGGTCATGGATACAAATGCAATATATCGTCCACAAGGAAAAACCCATGGGGCTATCTAGCCGATAGGCTCTACCTGAAACCTCCATGAAAGGCTTAGGTCACAGGTTACCGACTGCTTAGGTAGAGATCATGGGCCGATTGAGACCAAAACTTCACTGCTCAGTTTTTAGTGCGAACGAAGGTCCATCCGTACGTGCGCGGTAAATTGGGCTGAAATGGTGCTACTGGCATGCAACATCATATAATTTCGTACTTACACACCTTACCACAAACTGTTAGCTCATATAATCTAAAATAATTCTGTACATAGTCGTAAATCTTGTATTGATTCTGTGTGGGTTCACTGTATTTATGAGGTCGCGGAAGGCATACTAGGCAGCTAGTGTTCATGAACTGATGAGCTAAAGGCATATCTATGATGTGTTCCTCCGTTGCAGAACCACTGATCATTTGCATATATTATCTATCCTGATGATTTGCTGCACTTAACTAGACAATTTTGTATGTCAGACGTTTTTGTAATCGTCCGTATTCATATCCGATGTATCGTACGTTAGAGAAAACGCGCCAATTGTGCAAATATATTTTGTAACTAAGAAGTGGAAGTTTTAAAGCGTTAGGATTACCGTTTTGAAAACGGTAAGTTAGTTTAAACAGCATCCGTGTACGAAGCCTATTTTTTCTCTTCTGTAGACTTTTACGCTTTATTTCTATAGAAGCTTGCCATCTCCCAAAGGCGTTCCGTGACATCCTTTGTCTTTGTCGCTCTTTCTTCATTATACTGCCTCGTTTTTTGTTCCCGTACTATCTCTGATTCGTGTTATACGCGTCGTTAACCCAGAGTTAAACAATATTGCAGTGCTCTGCGATCTGAAGGAATGATCCCTTACAGTGTAAGCCAGTTGAGTAACCCGTGAGTTATACAGTGCCGCCATCATATGAAGATTTTTCATTCAGTTCCTAATGTAAGTTATATCTCGGGAAACTGTTCAAAGAAGTTGCGCAATAGAGATTCTATGACGATTGAGACTGCGTCGAGCAAGCGTGGGCAGTTCCTCGAAACCGTGCATGAGTTCGACTCCCCAACTGTATTATAGCATTGGAATAGTTAAATTTGTCTTCTTTCCATTCGAAAATACCTTCCCAATAACCAGCAAAGCAGTGAGTTCTTTGAAATATTCCTTATAACAGTGTTTGTAAACCTTTCCTGCGTTCTTTTTTAATCGCTTTGCTGTCCTCTAGAAAAAAATGTTGATGTTTACTTCTTTTTAACGAACTTCATGAACTTAGAAATAGCCTTTATCAGCCAGCGCCTATCCGTAGTGCTCACTGCGTTCGTTTTTAATGTTGAATATATAGCACTAGCCCAAGGCTAAGATTTGTTTTGGGCTTTATGGAACTCACCAAACCCATCGAAATATCAATTTGTTGTATGATTTTTTTTCTTTAATAAGTATAGGACTCCCACATGACCGTGAGCAAATACTTTAGTAATTCATCCTTCGGATTAGTACGTATGAAACAAAAAAAAAAGGTACGGTTCACCTGTTCAGTGTCTTATTAGTACTGATCTATTTGTCGTCAACTAATAAAACGGCATGAATCTTTTCTTATTCGTGGAAGCAATACGTAGGGTTATGTTTGGATTTGTAGATGTAAAAAACTGGCCATTCTTTTTTACACACAATCACTCATTTCTTACACGTTTGGTTGGAAGCGTTAACGACACGTTGGTTTGCGTCTTCATAAATTTAGTTTGACTTTTTCGCCTAGAAAAGGATCCGAGGACGAAACTTTATTTGATAAAAAACATGAGCGCAGATTGAAGTTGGTGATGAAAAATTTGCGGGGCAATACTTTATAAATCTAAGACACAAGAAAAAACTTCCGCGAAGACAAGCACTAGCTGGATATAATAAAAAGTTACACTTAGTATTACTTGCGTGACTTCCAATAGCTCCGACATTGTGTGTCAGACATAAAATTCAACGTTAAAACGTAGAAGTTCTTAGATGGCAATTGCAGAGTGAAACTATTATTTTTACATAATTAGTATATTTAATACTGTTTATTCTGTTTATGTCGGTAAGTACGTCGTTTCATTTAATGTTGCATATACTGATTGTAACTACGTAACATAGTAAAATGTTCTTGATATTTCTATTCTCTCTTCATTCGATTGATAGAAAGGTATCTTTTCGAACCCACAATTGAAATCAATACGTTTTACCTTATTTTTTAGAGTATTGCTATACGGCGTTACCATTTCTACTAGAGTCCAATGTCATGTCTTGCGTATTATAAACCCATAGAGTCATTGAAATACCTCGTTTCAATTTTCTCAATCTTTTATGTGCTTTCCGAGTTTCTCATCATTTCTATTTTCGAACAGTGTATATACTCAAATAGGGCAGTTCGTATGGGGTTTTCTTCTCTGTCAACTAATTCTGCTACTTGCCTCGATAGGTTCCAACTCAATGGCCCTCTGACAATGGAGAGCTTTGGTACGACCGTTGTATGGCACTGTTTAATAAAGTCGGCCTAGCCTTTTGGTTGAATGGCCTTATTAAACCGAGTGAGCATGACTGTTTTTATTAAACGTTATAACATCGTGTTATCTGGCTGGCTGCGAGCACAAGCGACACCATTAACATGAAATTAACAACAATACAATCCGTATACCGTAAATTAAACTAAATTTAAATTTCGCGCGTTTTCGCGCCTATGCGCATCTTCAGTTCTCGCATCTAGCTAAGTTGATTTCACTCGTCACCTATAAATATAGTTTCTATCAGTCTTTTTTTCTCTGAATTTATGAAATTCCCACATTAACTCTATCATTATTAGACAGATACAATGATATCCCACTTGCGGCAATAAACTCAATATTTAAAACAATGTCGCGCACGATAACCATTTCAATAACCGCTAATATCCTCAAGGAGCCTAATACCGAAGTTCTAGTTTTTCTTCAGTCTATATTATCTGCTCAGGAAAAAGACCGAAAATCCAAGCGAATCCGACGGATTTTAAAACCATATTTAAATTAATTTGACCTTCAAATTAGTTGGGCTAGAGTGATAATTTAATGTGCTGCCCACGATTTGCCGCTTTTGGAGCATGGGAAACCCACAGACGAATTTAGGCCGACAGAATACGCAGGTTGAAACCCGTCTTGGATATTTACTTTGCTCAATCTAGGAAGTAATTAAGGTCTGACATTGCGATTAAGTAACCAGGTTATTTTCGATTGCCGTGCCAATAACGAGATAGCGGACTGCATTCATTGTTTCATTTTCAGCGTGTACCTTATAGCAGTAGGTGCCGCTGATGTTCAGTGCAAACGCTATTATCGCCTTACCTCTGGGCCTATTTGTCGCTGACCCCCCGCACTCAACTTCTCCTCAGGGCAATGCCATTTTCTGTTCGGTTGGCCTCAGAGATTGAACCCTGCCTAACCCGTGGGGACCGTATGCCACTAGTGGGTTTTTGCATTTCTAACTGGCCAGGGTTATTACCAAAATAGTCATTTCTTATCCTGCATCCTCAGTATCTGAGTTATGATTCTGTAATGTCAATTTTTGCCGACAGAGCCTTTGGATTCCAAGCTCTGCCTTCTGCGAAAAAAGCCTTCTCGATTGCAGCAATACGTCCTCGTCCTTTAGATCCCAATATCTAATCACTTCCTCGCTAGTTCTGAACACTCCAATTTCTGTTTTTAGAAGGTTTGCATTTTTTACGTACTGCGCTTTAGTTTAAAGCCTTTTTGCCTAATGCCTTAACCAGTCTTCGATAAATTTGCGCAGCGCTTTGAGCTTCGATGGATAAAAACTTTATCACTGGTCGTCGATTTTTCGAGACGCAAACTCTTCCTGTAAAGCGATGTCTCTTAAATGAAATTCAACGAGTTTTCACTGAAAAATCTTTAGACAACTAAAACATTTACCAACCAAATTTTGACTGCGATCGTTGTAAAATATGTAATTTCAAAGTCCGACTTGTAGCAGAGTAATAACTTAATAATGCTTTACCAAAGCGAAGATAATGCTTATTTGCGATTTGGTAAAGTAGACTAAATTAAGCAACTCACAAATAAATTATTTTAAAAAATAGCGCAACCAATTTACATAGAAAAACTACACTTTACAGGGGTAGAATTAAACACATTTTTACAAACGGGCCATTTTGCATATTTTTTTCTCAACAAAATGCATTTTTTTTTCTATAAACGTACTTATACTACATATAAAATTATTATTGTACTTAGAGTACTAGACATATTGCAGAAAGGTCGTTATAGGATCTCTGGACATTTTTCCCAAGTTTGACCGATACAGCTCATTAACAAAAGACAATACTGAGAAAACTTTATCTTTACATTTCACTAGTTAGATAATCACACAACCTTCGTATAATATTTCGTATGTATTTGGCGATAATAAATAGTTACTCTACCAACTATGTTACGTAAATCCGTTGATGATGGGTTAACGCAAGTTGCGAGAAATGTTGAGTAATTTCTTTACACGAGCTGAGCTCATGTAGGTCACTTCCGGCCGACATTTGCCTATGCTAAAAACTATAATCAGATAAGTAACCCAAAATGGATCGCAATATACCCACAAGTATACGCAAATAGAGCGATCACGCTCAGCCATTTGGCACACAACCACGCAGTACCCGGTCGCACTCTTTGAGGGGAAAAAGTGGTTAGTATTACTATATCTGAAACATCTGGACGTCAGATTCAAGCTGCTGGTGGACTCACTACTCCAACGCTTGATTATAGAATCCCGCTATCACGTGACGTTGTTTCCAAGTCAGAATATCCGGCCGTTGACGGGTCAACGTTAGTCCTATTGCTTCTTAAAGTCGACCAATGCGACGAGCCCTGTCAAGAAGCTCTTCCGAGCGCCTATTTCAACCCTTGTAGATAACGAAGCGGTTTTATCGGGCTGCTATCCGGTTGACCTCTTGAATACGATGGAAAAAGATCAGGAGACTCATGAGGACGAAGAGTCAGATTCCGAATCGGAATCCGACCCGGAGTCCGAGACCGACTCCGATGAAGGAAGTCAGTTCACTGAAGACTCTGAGTAAGTTCAGAAATGCAAACGCCCTAGGACAAACAATCGTGATTCATGAAATGACAAAATATAGCATATATATCATAGAGTCCACCATGGTGACAAGCAACAAAAGCGCGTTCTAAGACTCTAAGCACAATTCTATATATGATAGCGTCACTACGTTCGCGGATATATTCGTTCAACTGGTTGTAGAAATCAAGTAAACAGGGGAAAATGTTAAAGTTGAAAAAGGTAAAGAAGAAAGCATTATTCGTGGTGAAGTAAGGCATTCATTTTCCGCAAGGGAAGCTCCAGAGGATCTCTATTTGTGCGAAATGGATAACAGTGTATAAGTGATGAACCCGCGAAACAACCTGAAGCTGAGGTAGACGTATTCGTGATAACGACCATGTGTAGTGAACATGATAATTTATCAACAGCGATGCGATTATATCTTCAGAAAGCGGGATTGTAAGGACAGGTTATAGATTTGTCTACGGTGAATATTAGGAAGGAACACAATGAAATTAGATGAGACAATTTTTATAAAGATTGATTTTGAAAAGCTCATCTGCAAAGAACACCTGCATACGAGACGCCTTTTCATTACTCGGTAGCAGGGGGCTATATCTCAGCAGTCAAGTACGAAGGGAAACCTTATTTGCTTACTTTATCTGAACAGCAATCAATATCTAAGACACGTCTCTAACAAGGATCCTGGTGATCTGAAGTAAGATCATGCGGAACATCAATGATGAGATTATTTTGAACGAGATCTGGAGAGCCTGAAACACCGATCTTCTGAAATGTTTAATATCTACTGCGATGCGATGAACATCTACGTACAATATTTTACTGATAGAATGTATAGTGGTGTACATACTGAGGGAGAAGCAGAACTTCTTGGTAAGCTGATTTTAAAATAAATCTTTCTGAGTTTTACCTTCGGTATTGCAAACGTTAGACAGGCGATTGGCTCCTAACGCGAAACGATGTGCGTCTACACCCAAATCTTAACCAAAATCGCCGTGTTCACGTGTTCTCGAGCTTGGTAGGCAAACGGGTCAGCGTTGCACTATTACAGGGTCAGTGAGCTTAAATGAGGAACTAAAATGTTTGATTTGCTAACAGGCAAGAATGTGAACCGGGACTACATGCTTGTGAATTGGCAACACTAGGTCACCTGGTAATAATGGCAGGCGTTAGTTGGACGCCATGATTACCTCCAAGTTCTCCAGTTGCTACCTGTGAGCGTTTTGTGCCTGTTTCTTAAGCTTATATCCTGTCAGCGTTCAAAGTAAGGGTGCTACTTTGTAAATATGGCCTATTCAATACCACAGCTTGAAGAACCGCCGAGCGTATCTCCTGCGCATTCTCTACCGATTGTCGTAGAAGATATCTAGTCGATTGTTTCGTCATCTACGCTGAAAATCCTATATGTCGGCTGATATGTTTGTTTCATTAACCGTATTTTGCACTGTTAAGAAATTACCGGACGAATATATTTACTTATCGGCTGCTGTCTACTCCCAACGAAATCGGTGCTATAATAACAACCGTAGCGTGGTTATTTCCAAAGTTTCTAGTCCCGGCAGTACTTACCCAGTTTCTTTGTTAGCTTTGCTGCGGGAAGACTTAATTGTGTGTCAGCTGTAGGATTGAATGCTACCTGGCTCATTAACGTTGAAACAACAAAAAATAAAGAACTGTAAAACGACGCTACATCCAATGACGTGTTCATTCGTGCGTTTATATAACCACAAGCGCTTGCTGAGAGCTACCAAACGATTTGGTTAATAACCTGGAAGATTACTACCTGTTGCTGGCTGACATGGTGCTCGATGTTAAAATCACGGAACGTGATAGCCCTTGTCCTTCGACGGAGGAACCGAACAGGGAAAAAATACTTAGCAATGAGGGGAGATCCGCTTGTTCAACAATGATAGCGTTGCAGTTTGCAGCCTAAATGCACTGTGTTGTAGGAATATTTCCTCGAAACTATTACAGCTTCTGTTTATCCGTTCCGATATAGCGTCACGTTGAGTTGAACATAATAATCAATAACGTGTTCTTTCGCTGGCGTTGATTCCGGGGCATTGACATGTCAACGTATAGGTGAGTGGACCAAGTGTATACTAATGATAGATCCACAAGAAACCCAAAGGCTCCACGTTCGAATAAAGAAGTTGGACCTTCTGATCCTATCAGGTACATGGGAACTGTAAACGAAAAGACGAGTGCCAATAATTTAGCTATACAACGAGCCATGCTAAGTATGATCAGACTCATCATTTCAAAGTAACTCATCGAAATGTACCTGGCTTAACGGGCGAACCGCTGACATGTCCAATCCCCCGTTGATAGCAGTAATAATGATACTCATTAATAGTTTGTAAACATCATAAGAGCATTCGTACATGACCTTGTATCTACTGTAAGTCGCAAAAATAGTGCATATGCTGTGCTAGAGAATAAGGTTAAATTAGTATTTGTCACACACAATTAAAGCGATGTAGATTGCAGCACAAATACGTGTTGTTTCAATAGGCGTTTCTAAAGGTCACAAACAAAGTTCACTATCACGTTCGTACCTGAGTCCTGAGTTGTTCCTTTTTCGATCGCGAAAATGTTTATTTGACGCTATCATATTGTAACTATTGTCTCGTCTTTTTCAGGACTATTCAGTCATCAGAATTAACGCAGAGCCTTTCCGCCGAACTGACTACTGCAGCAGATTTTGAGTAGGTGATTTGCTCCTTATCATTATCGTTCCTTCGGTAGAAAGCAGATACCATTTTTGCGCTGAATATAGCGTTCGAGGTCTTGACAATTGAAACTTCGAAATTTTTTTTCCTCATGCCAGTTTATTGTACGTATGACTGTGATGAATATCATTACATAATCAATGCATTATCTAGCCGCATTCGATGACATTGGTGGAGGTTGTTCCTGATTTGTATCTTTAAAAGTGTTCATCTATTCCGACGTGGGGCTTCAGCATAATGACACACTTCAATGCAGAGCAAGATACTCTATTTTTTTAAAAATTCAGCTAGCTTCATACGGACTTAATCATTTCATTTTTCCAGATTTCTTCCAGCGTCGATTGTTTACCTCGGCCAATTAGACGAGGTTGATCTTGAAATTTCACCACCTAACAAATACTCCGAGGTAGTTCTGTGAGTATTTCCGCTTATCTAATATACTAGAGTATGTATATACAGTTAGGCAGGTAAAGTTATTGGCGTAAGACGCTGCATGTATTTGCATTAGCCATTGATCGAGCCAGTTATCATGTCAACTGGACATGAATGTGTGTCGTAATCTCTAGCCCAAAAGCATGAGTTTTTTTGCGTTGACCGTTCAATTATCACCTGAGACAAGACTGTCGTTGACTACTAAATAGGATTACGTATCAGCAGCGGCGTCTCAAGATAGGAAACAGAACCACACACCAATGTTTCCATATGTTATATAAGTTGTGTAAGCTACAAAGCTAAGCCGCTTTCAGGCTTCTCTTAAAACAATAGACATAATCCTCTGTTTGGAAGCACAAATTATAGGGTCGACCCGTGTCTTAGCCAGCCCTCGAAAATAGCGAGCCCATATTAAAAAAAAAACTATAATCTGAAGCAAAATATAATGAAAAATTTATGTTCAAGCGAACATTACAATATAGCCTGAAAAATGAGCTAGGCATAGAGACACAACTCGTGAAAACCTCTTGTCTTCACGTATATGTAGTTGAAGCGTGGATGCAATTAAACGATCGCATTAGCAGATTGATTGATTGATTTCGTAACTATTTCTAGTTTATACATAATTTTTGGTTCATAGGATTGACACAATTAACGTGGACGACGATAGCGATGAATCAAGTCAGAGCGACATATTTGATTATGAGCGTGAATATTATGAGACGGAATTGCCTCCAGCGGAGTGAGTATTTTATTATATATTACATTGGATACCAAATCATTAAATGCCCTAGAGGTCTTCTGGTTGAAGTAACTTTTTTTTCTTTAATAGAAAATGTATAGATTTGACATGTTTTGTTCTGTGTCTCAGTCAAATACTCGAGGCACGTTGCTTTCCACTTTTGGTAATATTACCTTTATAAATAGGTAAGAAAGACATGTCACGTACGCGGACGTCAAGCGCACATACTAGCTTCAGTGTGGGTTTACTTTACCTATTTAGATGCTTATTTTGATCCTGAATTGACCTGTTTTTAGGTTGTCTAAAGGAATGACCCTACCGAAAAAGCCTAAACCATTAGACTTTCAGCACCCACGATCTTATTGGAAAAGAGAACCTCTGCGGCCGCCAATACCTAAAAAGGTAAAATTTTTAGAAATTGAATTTACTTCCAGACGTCTATTTGCCTTTATTATTGAATGTTAATGATTTGTCGTCAAATAACCATGACCCAACTAAAATCGAACACGGTCGCTGTAACATTTATTTACTACATTCAATTATATGTAAAAATCTAGGTACCACTTCAATTCTAGGTGTCCACCAGCTCCTACACGGTTCCGAGTCCCGAAACATCATCAGCCACTTTGCCTGCTGCATTACCAGCACTACCCAGCCCAAGTCCTGCCCCAGCTCTCCGACTAGCACCAAGCCCGTATCTGCGAGTGAAAATGGGCCCCATGGTAAGCCCACCACCAAATCAACTTGTCAGCCTTTTTCCACCACCGGAAAAACGATCGCCACCAAGGAAGCATTCGGAGAAACCATTAACACCCCAACCCAAAAAACAACAAGCAGCAGAAAAGTTAGCATCGCTGAAAAATGTGCCAGAAGCTAAAAAGACACCCGAACCTAAAAAAATCTTTGAGCTTAAAAAGGTAAATGGAGCTAAAAAGGCACCGGACGTTAAAAGGTCATCGGATCCGATAAAAGCCCCAGCACCAAAAAAGACACCGGACGTTAAAAAGTCATCGGATCTGAAAAAAGTCCCAGCACCAAAAAAGGCAGCGGCGAAAGGAAAGAAAAAAGCACCACCAGTAGCAAAAAAAGTGCCAGATGCTAAAAAGCCACCTAGTCTAGGCGCATCCTTAAAGACGCAGGATACCCCAAAGGAGTAAGTACCACTACTGTGTTTTAGGCATATAACCCATAACCAATGAACGCATACTCCTAATAACTTAGATGTACTAAAATTATATTTAAACTAGAGGTAAAATGAAAGATCTATCTAAACATTATCTATCTATAGAGCTATTTCAAGATATGTGACTTTTTGTTCTTTAATCAATGAAAAAAAACATCTTGTGCAATAAGTATTTAGGAAAGGCCTCGGTAGAGTTCGACAAACCTCTCCACGTGCGCCATTTGAACGCGTTACCCATTTACGATCTCGCCATTTCCTAGTAACAAGCTTTTAACTATTTTCTTTTGCGCCAAGCGCTTCTCGGCCCGTACTATATTTAGTGCTTCGTGGACTGCATATAATAGACAGTTTTCCTGGATTCAAAATAGAAGCCGATTCAAGTATCTCAACTAGATGGAGGTCAAATTACCACACTGCAAATAAACGATACCCTCATTAATATGATTAGTCTTTATTGATTCCGTTTCAGACCAGAGATGCCAACGGCCATACTGGCTAAAGGAACGCTTGAAGATCTGCCATCCGAAGTCCTTAAAGTGTACCAGTAAGTTCTGAGCACTCCATCTAGTCAATGCTTCACTTAGCAAACGATCATACGGTGTAGTATAGTCCTACATGTTTGATTAGATTAATCACAAAAAAAACCATTGCGTCTTTTCGCTGCCTTTACCTAAATTCTAAAGAAATTAGGTTTAAGGCTCTAAAAAAGACTTTAGATGGTTCCTTCCACTAAAAGTGCGCTAATTATAGAAATTCGTTTTAATGAAAAGTACGTTTCATGCTCCAAACGCTGGTCCAAAATCACCACGACAACATGTATAAACGAAATTGTTGTTCCCCTATAGAAGGCCATGTTACAGGTAACGATGGCTGGCCCTCTACTCAGACAGTAACCATTGGCAGAGGATCATCTTCCAAAGGAAAGTTTCCGCAATCATTCTCAACGAATGTAGTAATATCTTCGTTTCGTAATGTCACCTACAGATGTGTAGATAAGTTGATGTGGACAGAGAAGATTTAGAAAGGACCGTAAACTCTAAAATATTGTTCTTTAACGTGTTTTTTAGGGAGCAAGTTTTTGTGCAGCCAACGGTACAGAATATAAAAAGGTAAGACGATCTAATAGCCTTATTCCCGATATTCATTTTTTTCTTTTATTTATCTACGTAATAACTTTTCAGAGGAGCAGCAGCTTTATTGTCCATGTTTACTCCTTCGTTTAGGAAGCCCTTGGAGCCACAAAAAGGGAAAAAAGCAGATAAAATATTGCCGAAGAAGGGGAAAAAAGCAAAAGAAAACGTGAAGGATCCTGCAAAACCTAAGTAAGTCTCAGACTTGAAATTTATATGGGTTTACATATAGCATTTACATAGAAGTACTTTATAACATATAGTATAATGCAATAATAAAAAAAATAAAATAATAATAAACAATATAATAAAGTACTGAAAAAACAACTTGAACAAAGCCCAGCAACCACGAATCTATATTTCTAACGTTATTATCTCTACTCTATTAATTAGTTACCGCTTCGGCAAAGGGAGTACTCTGACAAATATGCTCGATCCTGGGACTTTTCTGTTAAGGCACTTCTGTAATTTTGTTTCCGGTCCTGCCCTAGTTAAACATCGCTTTAAGCGGCTGGCGCCCATAAGCACAAGGCAAAGTGTATTGACTTCCACTTTTGAATGCTGACCGCGATATATGCCCAAATCTAGTAGGCGAACACGCTACCGTAACGTCTAAGGTTGTCACTTATCAAACTACTTGCAAAGTCGGTTTCTTATACAGGTCATTGTATCACACGCCCTTAATATTGAAGAACGTAAGATACTTGTTAGTATTCAGAGGAACACGATTTCCTAGTCATCGTTATAGAGCTGTTCGCACATCAAACGCATACGAGATATCATTTTCTGCCCGCCATTAGCGATGTGTTTTACTGTTTTAATCAATGTTTCTGGTAAGCAGCAAAGGCTTCGAGTTTTCCGTACTTTTGCATATTACTTTAATGAATTGGATGAGTGTGCTTGGAAGTTCGTAATTACACAGTCGCAACGGCGCTCGTAGCATTCAGACACTGCTGCAGCGCGGATCTCGAACGACGTATGCTCTACTGTTAGCCAGTACAGCCTTGCGGCAGCCTTGTTCCTAGCGACCAATTTCGAAGAATAACGAGGCGAACCGAAACTGTCGTTCGTTTGTATACTTATACGGACTTCGGCCTATGGGATTGTACGGAGAGCGGCAGGCCCATGGTGTGTTTATCTTGAACTAAGTGATTTTGTGTGTGTGTGTGTGTGAGTGCGTGGAGCAATATGAGTAAAACAAGCGAAGCTTCAAGGTAAGTACCTTATCATCTAGCGAGTTTGTATGGTAACATACAGCGCAACTGCCTACATTAGCCGCCTGTCACAGGCTATAAATCGTACGCGGATAATTTGAAATTTAGCGTATGTTATGCGTCCGTTGCGACTCTTGCTTCCGGTTCGGTTTTTCCATTGCTCTCCCCGTTCGAATATGTCCACGCTACCGTGATCGATCGATCGATGGGTTTAGCGTAACTCCTCTGTCCACGAGCATCAGAAAACATTTCCGTAAAATACTATACGAAGCGGCGAGTGCATCTAGGTAACCGGCTCCAAAATAAAGGTTACAAATGGCTAATTATCTAATATATCTAATTGGCAGTAGTAACCCACTGTCAGGTTATAACAGTATTAACTGTTAAACGTAATTTCGGTTTGAAATGTTAACATTTGTTCGTGGTTTACTTGCGGACACCGGTTATGCGATGCAGAGGAGGAATGGGGTAGACTGTCTTAATATTAATCGAATTGGAATTGGACTTAACAGTAATTAAATTGGATGGCTTGTCTATAACAATAACAGAAGTATAATACAGTCTCATTTTTCTGTCAATTGCGCCATTTTTTCAAATTCAACGGGAGTAGTCCAGACATGAAGCACGCCCTCATAAATTACCAATATGTTCGGGAGGATTCACAAGAAAGGTTGGCCCTAGCAGCTCTAATCCTTATTTGGCTAAAGATTGTTTTTCAATGTAGTTTAAATGAAGAGGTGTTCTGCAAGCTGACTACCCCCCCCCCCATATGAAGTCACTCCGTTAAGCAGAATTTGGTAAATGAAATTGTAATACGTGTCAAAAGCGTTGTCAGTGAATTTTAATTGCCCCTGATTTCGTAATAAAAGCGTTCGAAGGTGAAGTAGCGAAAACGTTGTTGCTTACCAACCCCTTCAGTGCTTCGATACATTGCTCCAAACCGGATATAAAAAATGCTTTTAAGTGGATTACTCACGCCCTAATAATTTAGTTAGAATTCGCCAGGTAACAAACGGGGGTTTCAGTAACTTGTGCAGTAGTAAATTAAAAAAATCAAAGTACACTTCGTTTTAGGTATATGAAGACAGAAGTTAAATGAAGTGCAGGCCATAACTTCTTTGAAGGCTGTTTCAAAAACGTTGCTTTTTCAAAAAAGTCTGAGCTCTGTTTTTGACATTTCTGCGTCTAAATGCATACGTTAGTTACACATCATGCCTTTTAGCTTCAAAAAAAAGAAACAAAATCAAAAATAAGCGTATTTTCTCAGCGCCAATATGCATTTTCCGCCCTATGATATCAAAAATCTCCATTTTAATATAGCTGACTAATTGACTTCGCAGAAAATCTAGTGCAGAGCCACCTTCGGAAATAAATTCAGAATCCGCGAAAGAGTCCTCGAAGGAGTCCTCGAAGGAGTCCTCGAAGGAGTCCTCGAAGGAGTCCTCGAAGGAGTCCTCGAAGGAATCCTCGAAGGAATCCTCGAAAGAATCCTCGAAAGAATCCTCGAAAGAATCCTCAAAAGAATCCTCGAAAGAATCCTTGAAGGAGTACTCGAAAGAGTCCGCGAAAGAATCTGAAAGGTCGCGAAGAAGTAGACCTTCCGGGGACAAGTCATCCGATACGAATAACGCTACGAAAAAATCAACCAGGGCGAGCAAACTAAACACAAGCAAAACTCCGGGCAATACAAGCAAAGCGCCTAGCACAGCAAAAGGAAGAAAGAGCCGGAGAAGAGACGAAAGCAGGCACGGCAGACGAGATTCGTACGTAGTTACTAATCCACTATCCCCAGTGCACGTTTTCTTATTAAATATTAGATAATGCCGTTGTATGATCTTCGCATTGCTAAGCTACTTCAAGTAACAATGAATGCCCACATTTGACATCGTCTATATTGATACGACCCTAAGTATTTACAGATTTGCTGACGTCCTGATTGTACAGACCCGAAACCTTTGCAGATAATCGTATCAACCTCGCAGTGTTTTTCATTCTTCGATGGGCCATTCGTCCACTATCCATTAGTTAGTTTGCAGACGGTTGTTCAAGACTGAAGAATAGGAAATAGACTAAAGAAGCTTGGGATCAGACATTATGCTAAACGGATGTCAAAACCGTACATCAAGCCCAGTATCCATTCTTCTTGTTAACATTCTGAAATCGTCAGAATAACGTTAGGATATCAACCGCATCTTTCATGAGATCTTGTTATCTGCAAGGATAGCTTGTATCGGTGCATCGATTATTATCAATACCATTCGATTTGACGTATTGTTAGTACAAGAAAGGATGCTTCAAAAGTATTTAAAAGAATAAATTTACCCTTAACAAACGTTTTGAACAGAAATTTTTTAGCTTAGTATGGAGGGAATCTGGCTAGGTTTTACGGAAAACATTTTCCGACACCACAGCAGGTACTAAAGCGCGAAATATGTATATCAGGAAATTTAAGGATCTTAATTACGTCGTTAATACAGCAGTATTAATTCTGAAGACGGTTGTATAAGAGGGACAACAAGGCGCATCGAGACCGCACCTTGCTGCGTCAGCTTCAGTTTGAATATAACGACCTGTCTACTGTCTTCAGTGGTTAAAACGGGCATAGTACATCTCAACTCATGTTTTCTCTTGTTGACCGAAGTCGTTCAAATCCGAACTCTTACACTTAATGCTAAAAAAACCGATGAGATATGACCTATTGATATATCATGATGTTGCTCTCATGTAGTGTTCTGCGGAATTCATGGCAAATAGGTTTTTTTTTGTGACCTAAATGTGGGGGCAATGCTTGTAGTTTGTCTTCGGGTATTGATTTCATACTGTTTGAGCAAAGCTTGGCATATGAGTTTTCGGGGAAGCTCGGCTCGTTTTATGTAACATTAAGGTGATCATATTCTCTGTGCCGAAGGTTTAGTGAAAGCCAATAGTGATCCTTAAGATGCGCACCTCATCTTAGGTCAGTAATACACGAAATAGCATAATAAGTAAAAATACAATTATTTTCAATAACATTTAAAGAGATATAGCCCAGAAGCATTTTAATATCTCATCGATAGAAAAACTGCTACCAGTATCAAGCCGCACATTATGGAGGAGCATAGCCACAAGGCCATGATGTGGCCGATATGATAAAGAACAAAATGGATCACTTGAAAATTCAGCAGATTTGTAGAAGATGTGGTAACCATAATTGATTTGCCATCTGCGGTACATACTGCACGTTATACAATTTTCAATGTAGTTTTCTACTGTATTGATGGTGAGGGACGGAAATTTACCTAGTAAACAGGTTTGATACATCAAACTTTGCATCTCGGAAAAGTCGTTCCGCCAAACCTGTAAAATTCGATGGGCCTTCGGCTATAGCCAGTGGGGATGAAAACGACACATAGTTAATGCAACTAGAATTCAATTTAACGTGAGACAAATGAAGCTACTTTGTAGATCGCCTTTGAGTCACAGATGCGAAACCACAAGTTTGCTTGTATATTGAAGGGCTAATTATAACCAATAACTTTGTGTGGCGTGAGGGTCTGAGAGAGAATATATAAAACACAAAATCCTAATAAAATCACCCTTTTCATGCCATTGGCCTCAACCTTAAACATAACGGCTTTGAAGGAGCGGCAAATTTATTTCCTCAAATTCATTGATCAGATTGCTGTGGCATTATGTGGGACGGACAGTGAAGGATATAGTTAAGCATAGCTTAACTATATCCTTCACTGTCTGTGAGTTTATTTTTAGGCAGCCGAAGTAAGTTTAGCTTAAGAAGAATACCTATCTATCTACCTAAAAAAAGATAAAAAATACCTATCCATACAGCCTGCTGGTGCACTGGCATTAAGTAGGGCATAAGTAGGCCCGAAAGGCTATCACTTCTGTAAACGTACTTTTCTTTCTATGTCTCCAACCCCACTGATATTAGCAGTACTATTTCCTGAAGATAATTAAGTCGAATATCTACGTGGATTTCTACTATATTGGACCGGATGAGACGTATAAAAGAAATTGTAACTTGGTCTTAACTAGGTCTATGATAGGCTCAGGCTTGTGAAGTAATGAGCTATCTCCACCGTGGAGCCGAATGAATCCACGACGTTCTTGATAAGAACTTATCAATACTGCAACATAGTTCATTAGTAGTTTTGTTGATGTTTTAACTGTGGGCTGGTAGTGATCTCATTCTTTATTTTTTAATGGTTTCACTAGGACGTCTTCAGTACTTAGTGTGTAAAAAAAAAAAAATAATTTTTTTTATATTTAATTTAATAGTCTGTTCATTCGTTGGTACACGGGCGAACAAGTCTTAACACGGACTCATTACTGGGCCTCCTACTACGTATCATTTCTGGGCCATTAATAGATGCATCCCCGGTCAGAAATGGCATTAAGTTAAATAACGGGCTCACTTCTGGATCGATGCTTGCATCGGCAGTATTTCGTTTTTTCTCATGAACGTCTCAGTGCTAAATTGAATATCTATCTATTCGTGTTTCAATCTGTAATGAATCTTTTGTAACGAACAAAGTTTGTGCTCGATGTGCTTGAATAAAATGAGATACAATGTTCGTCAGTTTTTGTCAACAATGTGACAGTACAAACAAATAACAGGACTTATTAATTTTGGATGGTTACAGCGCCCTCTCATCCTCCCGAATTTTAAGAAAACCACAAGAAGAATATATGTTCAACATTTTACAGGCTTTGTGGGATTTTGTCATCTTGCAACCTATCGAAGAAAATGTGAATGCCAAACGACGTGTAGCATGTGCTCGTTGACCTTATTTGAGAGAAAAAAGAGAAAACAATGAAGACCAAAAAAAATGACGTCCTTGCTGTTTGTTGATAACGTTGATACTCTCTACGATTTTAGCGGTCGAGGACCGAATCTTCAATGCATTGTTGAATGGTTACTGTTAATTTAGAAATCGATCAAGAACATAATGTTCAGTTTCTGACCAAGCCAATTTAACGCAATCTTAATGCTATAAGGCGAACTGGATTTGCGGAACGTAAATTGTTTTGCCGGAAACTTTCCTTACGTACGATCGATGCTGCTCTTACTGAGTAATGCTTGAAAGCAATTCCTTATTGTCGAACGTGATTCATGTGATTTCTGCAAGATTCACTAAGGTAAAAATACACGACAAAATCCAATCGTGACCAATTGATGAGCTAATTCGTCCTATTATCCAACCCTTAGCGTACACTAACAAACTGTACCATCATTTTGTTGATATACTGATATTGCCTCAGTGACGTGATTTATGTCAACACCAAGAAAAAAGATACGAAAAAAAAGAGTCGGGTAAAGAACACCGCGAGGAAACGACGACACATGTAAGTATGAAACCCGTATACTTTCATCTTTTTCTCGCGTCGATTACTTCATTTCAGTTCTATTGTGTGTTCCGTAGTTGAATCGTATAACATCTATCAATTTACGCGTGGAGAGGGAGCTCACAGCAGTAAACTGAAGGTGTTATTTTAGGTGGTGGGCACAATTAATATTGGCTATGTGCAAACTGCAATGGAGACGTTGGATAGGAATCAATATTTAGCCTATTCAGGACGGGAGTTCATAAGATGGCAAGATGCTTCGTATGTAGGATTGTGAATGTGTAGTTCCAGTTGCTAAGCGAGGAATTTTTAGATGTAGTACCCTACAACTGCTTCATAAAAGGCGAACACTGTGGCTTCCAAAAAGTATGGTATTTCTGGTGAAGAAGGCCTTAATTTTACTTGAACGAATTCGCTCGACAGCTGCTAACTCGTGGTGCATAACCCAAAACTCAAATTCTGGCCCGAGCTGTCTAACCTTTTGTGCACTTAGACATGGCAGTCTTCCAATTATCATGCATACTTTGATGATGTGAATGTACGTTACTTAAATTTCCTTGCTGCAAGCTTGAGCTGAGAGGTCCTTGTCGCACTGCTAAAAATCGGCGATGCCAAGGCCTGTCGTAAAAGAAACAGCTGAGTGGAAAAAGATCAGCTTTTGGCAACCGAAGGCAGCTAGTTCAGCTCATAAGCTGTTTCAAGGGCGCGGACCACAGAGCAGACATTCGAAATCGCCAGTGTCGGTAAACAAAACATCGTCGCTATCTAATGGTTGACTAGCAGACGACGCCATCATGTTTTTCTATAGAGTGAGCCAGTCTACGTCATTAAGAAGCGAATAATGGATGGGAAACTTTGGTCTTATAAAGAGGATGATTCGGATATTCTTATTACCGAAACAAGACAAACTAAAGTTGGGTAAGCAAACGGCAGATTGTACATGAGTGCGCGTTATAACTATTAATATCTAGGAACATAGGCGGTGATAATAGGGCTTGTGCAAGCGGCAACTGGTGGCAATTGGAGCTCTTGGAAAGAGTTCCACTCAAGTGAGTATTAACCAAACGTCTTTCAGTCTCCATGAAACTTCGTAAGCTTGTCGTAACATTACAGAAACCTCTAACGCCGAGATTGAGGCAAAGCTGGTGAATTCTAAATTTGCTCAAAGAAGTTTTTACCTTGATCGTCCACGTATCGGAAGGATCCGCTAGGAGTTGGCACGCAAATTTCGTACAACACGTTCGTGCGATTGTTTCATACGCCTACGAAATGGACAGCCTATCAAAATATCCGGGAGAACTGTAGCACACGAATTTAGAATTCGTATTTGCTATCAAATTTCTGTGTATCGGGTGCGTTCTGAGGTAACTGGATTG
Organism: Varroa jacobsoni; assembly: GCF_002532875.2. Lineage (NCBI taxonomy): Eukaryota > Metazoa > Arthropoda > Arachnida > Mesostigmata > Varroidae > Varroa > Varroa jacobsoni. Next base: position 59,301 of record NW_019213569.1, on the reverse strand, counting down.
AAGTAACAAAAAGTCTTAGAAACATGTCCTGGTGTTCAAGAGTAGACGAAGAAATGGAGTGTTCGACCTTTGCTTTTAAATAGTGGAATCCAGGTATCAGTGTCTCTTGCTCCATTGAAAATTAGCATTTTCAGTTTGGTCAGCTGACAGAAAAAGTAGTAAGTTAGCCGTTGTCTACCTTATTATGTTGCAAGTCATGTGGCTCCTCTACTAAGGTGCATGGTTCGTCAAGCATCCGTTGTCAGCGAGCGTGGAATGGAACACTGATGTTTCTGTGTTGTCCAAAGCCTTAATGCTAAGTGGTCTGGCATAAACTTCTCAATTGGTTAGCTTCGGAACACGTTCGCCAGTAAAGATATCATACTATAAATACTATTCTATAGAAGTTCATTACTTCGGGGGACTCTTGGACTTTACAGTTTCATCTGAATAGAAGCCTTATAGTTTCTTCTGACATGTCAACAAAACGAAGTAGTGCCCTCTTGTGCAAACCTGTAACCACCTGGTTTAAATGGCTGTGAGCTCCCGACTCATATGAGTCCCACTTACCCCATGAATTTTTTGCTAATACAAGGTTTCCTAATCCATACTAATTTTAGAAAATGGTCGGATGCTTCACCTCCGGCCACTTTGGAGATCAGCATGTCAAGCTCCTCGATAATCACCGCGAAGTAAGTGATTCGTTTTTGTTTCTATTAGCAAACGATGTTTGCAACGACTCTTGTTCACTCAGCAGATTACCAGGTGGGGCATTGGAGAAGCCTTTGAAAGTCGGCCATATAAAATCTATGTAATCATATAAAACATTCGAATATTGTACATGAAAACCTAGCACGGCCGGGCACCTTCTCAGAACAACAAACTCTGAGGGTAGTGCAGTCCTCGCCAGCACAGACTTTCGTTCCTCAACGTGACGCAATCTGTAGTTTTACAGGATCGCTGTTGAGTGTTACTCAATAGTATTTATTTTCTGGGAAATCGCCCTTTTATCAATTCTGTTGCTGTCTGATTTTAGATAGCCTCAAGGCTACTGCCTGTAAAGCGTCTTTGTTTAGTCTTTATATTAGTTAGTATACAACGTAACACGGACTTGCTATTGCGTTTAAAAGAGCTTAAAATTCAAATTGTTATAAAACGACTGGCGCGAGTATATTGAGTGCGTTTCAAGAGCTTGACGTTTCAATTTTTCCTCTGTCCTTATTTTGGCTTTAGGTTGCTTGATTTAAGTTTTTGAAGTTTTTTTTAGAGAGCGATTTTATTCATCCTGTATATGCGCAGCAAAGATTCTACGATTATCTTTGGTAATTTTTGAGAAATCCGAGAAGAATTCACAAATGTCGAATAGCTTACAGGTTGTCCTACATTTCAACAAACGATGAAAAGTTCAGGACTTATCAATGCTGCCGAGTTTCGCAACGATTTTTATAGAATTTGTTATCATTTTGTTGCCGGAAAATTGCAGCCAACGATTTCCGTAATATTATTTTATATATTTCGTTGATTTAGAACCAAGACGACAGGTTCTTATTAGATCAAATGAAAAGACAACCGAGTGAAATGACCTTGTGGTGAGTGCTTTCGGTTCCGATTGTTAATATTCTATCTGAACCACAATGGGTTTCGAGACTGTCAAATTAAGTGCAGCAAACGACGCAGGCTGAAAAATCGACTGTTGATGGTTGGAAGTTTTTTTACTTCGAAGGGCCAGTGGGTGGTCCCTACACAGTTAGAACTATCGATCTACGAGATTTTGTATTTCTGGGCGCCGATTCGCATTAGAATGGCCAGGGTGAATCTCTTTTGTGAATGTTTTTTGTGTGATCTACAACTGAGTGCGAGGATTTGAACCTGAAAATGGCTATGTGGAGGTTGAAGCATTTCAAGACGCCAAAAACATCTAGGGTAAGCATTTGTAAGTGTCAGCTGACTAGCTATAAGAGAAATCCATTAATTCGGTGAGTATCACAATTTCGCGAAGCGTTTTTATTGTTCGTTTTATTCAATGCCCTACGGTATGCCTGAGTAGTACCCGACAGGAAATACTAATAGTAATATGCCGGTCAATGGCCTGTACTATTGCGACGAGCCGCTCTGCACGTGCGGTACCCATTTAAGTAAATTTATCTATCTAACTAGTATCGATGACTATCGACCTGATCAATATAATGCAGTATGGACGCGCCGGTGAAGACAATCAGAAGTTAGCATGCAGCAGAGGGAAAATTCGGGTATGTGTGGATATGTGTAACTGAAGTTTCTTAAAATTATTGTTTAGGCTAATGAAGGGTAGGCAAGATAAGTGATTCCAGCAGATTACCTGACATGGTTTCTCAACTTAAGACATCTCACCGACGAGACATTGCACACACCCTACTCGACTAGGGCAAGCAGCAATGGGCTCAATTTGCCATTCGTATTAGTTTTGTCACGTGGGTGTCTTTTCACTCACCAAGGAATTCGCAAAGGGTCGGTCCTTAGACTCCCGTTTTATTCGAGCGTTCGATCCTCTGGGAACCGAATGTATCGTGATAATATATATATATATATATATATCATCACGACACATATTAAATATATATAACTATGCACATGAAGTTAGCTGCAGTGAAAAAAATTTCGTAGTTAGGCTCTCATTGGAGACAAGCCAAAAATGTTTTGGTAAATTACACTCAAAGCCACATATGTGTAGTAGTACCCTTGATATGCTGTATTGAATCTCTTTTGGAATCGACTGGTTCGAGCATTTTGCCTTTTGCCATTTCCGAAAATCAGGAGTGTTTCCTTGCTATCGGTTTCTTAGCGGTTACGAAACAGTCTTTATTGGTCCATATGGCCCGTCGGACGAATCTCAAACGACACAATGCATTTGTAAATAATTGCTTGTAAAGAAGTGGACAGTTGTGTAGAGCATAAATCGGATAAAGCTGGTTGATCCGGCCGTTCGCCTGATTGCTTAATGGTTTTTGAAAATTAGTCCCAAGCATGGCGCAAGCAGCGCCTCTACGTAGTAGGTCAAAAGGAGGTTAACACATGAATAATGTATTGCTCAGAACTTGCGGAATCAAGCTGGGGTGGCCAATCTGAGCTTTAAACGATGTTTCATGGGTTAAGCCACGGTACCGCCACACCGTCCCCGAGGGCAATTCTCTTCCTTTGATGCTATCAGGCTCCTGTTTTGATCTTATCTAATTGTAGCCGGACCCGTATGACTGGTTTGTCATCCAACGGCTATGTCTAAATAATTTGCACTAACGAGTGTCTTATTCATCTTGTTCGTGTTGTTGTATCGTCTTTGATTTTTAGCAAGATTGGCAAGAAGAAAGCGAAAGACCACAAAAAAACTAAGTTTGAGAAAGTTGGCACTGAAAGGAAAGCGGATACCGTGTCTTCGTCACGGGTGCCTGCTAAGAGTGAGCGGGGCCTAAAGCCTAAACCGAGCGTTCGCCCGTAAGTAACCGTGAAAAGCGACTTTTAGCCATATCGTCGGACCCCCTCCTTCCTCCTATAGTAGATATACGCACAGTAGCCGGAACACGCGTATATATCAAAGGACTCATTTAATAACAAGCTATTCGAGCCTTGCGAACGCGGCCTGATTCACACAACACAGACCGATATCGGATGGGTACAGAAAAAATTGCTTGCTAGTTACCACCTATTAAATATATATGTGTATATATTATATATGGCGTGTGCAATATCTCGTCGTATTTTGGTTTATCTGTCAAAACTGGAACGGAAAGATACCCACTACTGTCAGCTGAGACAAACAAAGCTATCGAAGCCCCCAGAACCTAGAGGAACCTTCTAGACGACTTTTTCTAATAGAAACCTTAGTCCATACTGCACTATAATAGGCCGGATAGTATACATCGGTGAGCTTTTTCGTAATAGCCTTTGTTTAATAATAACAAACGATAAGCCGCTGTAATACTTCTGGTTTTGTAACGCATGGGTTGTATTGTGGTGGACAGTTGGAAAAATGATTAATCGACTGTATATTTCTGCCAAAGATGGACAATGGCGGTTTGCAAGAACAGTTATAAAGGTATTTTAGTGTTCTCGTTCATTCCAACTTCTTTAAATTAGAAACCATTTATGAATTTCATTGTGAAGAGCCCTTTTTGTGTTTGTTTTGAAGATCTGCATTTACTATAAAAGCTGAATTTTGTTTTATAAATTTTTAGGGGCTTCTGCGCTAATCTTTGACGTTACCTTCTGAAAAATGTTCAGTCTGTTTTCAGAAATAAGCCCTCGAGTGAAACTACCACCTCATAAAAATATCATTAGAAGGGATTCCAGGGCAGAATTTTCATTTCGGGTCGATATTTGAATCGCCAAAAGGAACGGTTTTATAAATGGCCCCAAATTTTTTCTCTGTTCCGGAAAAATATGGTACAAGATAGAGGGACAGAGCGCAACGTGTCAGGTACTTCCATACTCAGCCAGAAAAACATAATCCATCTCCGTGTCGAGTTCATAGCTGAATGGGTTTGCGTCTTACTGTAGAATCCGCTTGAAAATCTCGTGAAAACTGAGAAAAGGGTCGCATGATATTCTAGAAGACATTCTACCTTCAAATCAAACATGTGCTTTCCAATGAAGCTAGTATTCAGCAGTGTCTGTTCTTTCCGCGTCAATAGAAAACCCACACGCGACAAATTTAAATGAGCCTATTAAATGACCAGATCTACCACTAACATTATTTCTCAAGGCTACAAAGTCGTATGCTGATGGGTGGGCTGTGATGTAAGATTATCAACACTTGAAAGATTTACGGAAAAAGCATTACTGGGGAAGCTCACTGGGAGGATCGGGTGCCATTTGCAATCTGCCGGTAGTTTCGGTTGATTACTCCTAGTCGACCGACATCTTCTCAACTTAGAAGCCTCACCACTTGGTCGCAGCATCGGTGCTTTTCATTGTCAATTTGAAATTCGATGAAATTGTAATTTGCTGTCTTGCGTGTATTTCTGTTTACATAAAGGACCAGCAAAAAGGCGTCTTCGCCAGCACCATCAGAAGAGGAAGCCCCAGCTGCGGCGCCAGGCGCTCCAGATCAAGCTCCTGGAGTAGGAGGAACGTAAGTTGTTGCCGGGCGGTCTCGCCGATTCAGCTTCGATCATCAAACTCACGTGCAATAATCGCTACTGCATCCTTTGCGGCGTGGCTGTTCTCTATATATAGAATATTAGCTAGCTTGTATATGAATACTGCATTGATACTTTTTTGTTGTTTTCTCTATAGAGAAAGGACGTCTACAAGGTTTCTTTCAACTGACCAAGGATCACAGGACCCAGGGCCACTTCCTGAAACTCCGCCGGAGGTCGTCTCGTCTGACACGGCTGCTAAACCCCGAAAAACTTCGTAAGTTAAGGCTAATAAGCGTTTAGGCTGAGTAAGTATCGTTGCAAAAAATAAACGAATGAAGTAATTAATAAAGTAACAAAGAAGTTATTTGTAAGTATTTGACAACCACTATGTTATCTTAATCCTTTATTTCAGTGTCACACAAAAGAAGTCTACCAACCTTTATGTATGCATCGGCATTGTGCTGGTCGTGGTGATGGGCATTATCCTTTATTTTGCTATATTTGCGCGTGGTAAAAAGACAGAAACGATTACAACTCGGAGCTTTACGACCCCAAAGAGTGCGACGGGACCTAACCTCATGTTGATACGGAAACGCCTTAAACGGTCCCTTAAAGTGGCTGATAACCTAAAGAGCCGCATACAACAATGTCCAAGCACAATGAGCAGGCATGATAGGCTCTCGTTTGTTATGAGGGCAAATTTGTCACATCTACGTATGGCTTTTGTCGACCCCACGTACAGGATGCTTTTCAAGGTGGTTGAAGGTTCATTCCGAGAATTTTTTTCTTTTAAGAGTGTCAAAAGGTGTTCGATTTGAATTTCCCATTCTAGATCATACACCCACTTGCAAATTCACATAATTTTTTTTGCGCGTGTCCTGAAAGACAAATAACTGCTTTTTCTAGGAATGACTGTTAAGTAAAAAATTTAATCGATAGCGTGTTGACATCTACAGTCAGACAAGAGTCAAGCTCTTTTTCCCTGCCGTTCAATCCGAGCCCGTTCGGTAAACAGTAAAGAGGAACAGTGGGAATAGATAAGGAAACTGAGGAACTGTGTAATAGATTAATAGACTAACTAGTTGTGATAGAATTCTGTGGAGAGACATCGCTATGCCTAAGCTATCACAGGCCATTTTTTCCGTTTCGGGAATGCTGTCCTAAACAGACAGTGTTCGTCAGTGTGGAAATATGTATTACTGAAAAAAACATGTAATATCAGGTTTTGTTGGATCTCAAAGAGTGCACTGAAGTTAACTTTAACTGGCGATATGTTAATCATTTTAGGTTGCTGCACTAGTCTCGTTTCCGTACGACGTCATTAAAAGCAATATCTTCAAGGGTGCCTACGTCGCCATTGTGCTAAATCGACTGCAATCAAACATGACATTTTTTTACTTCCTGCTTAACTGCAAAAATCAAGAACCTGTTCGGATTCAGCCAGTCACGATGGGCACTATCGCGGGGTTAGTAATTTCGGATTCTGTCGGAAATAATTTCCTCAAATTTATCTAAGATGGCAATTTTTACAGTTCAGTTACGCCGAGTTAGTCAATGTACTCGACATGGACTAGAAAGGCCAAAGACCAAAGAACAAATTAAGTTAATTCACTTCGAATGATTGTATAAAACACATTTTCAGAGTTAGACAGCACATTCAAGAGCTGGCTGAAAACAGTCGTAGGGTCGACTGGTTTAAATGCACGAGAGGAAGTCTTGTAGACGAGTCAATAAATGTGACGCAATTTCAAGTGAAGGCAGAAATTGATCTCACATTTTCACGTTTGCTTATGGAAACCTGCAATCCTGAAACGGGAGTGTGTTCGACGACCTATAATCAATCGGTATGTCATCGCTTATTCTGCACGCGCGACAACCGCTGCAGGCTCATACAAATGTCGCTAAGCAGCAAAACCGATAAATAGTAACTTTCTTCCAAGACACGTTATAGTGAATAGCCGGGTAGCTTTTAGTATAGGCGAGTTTCGTTAACTGACGCCTATCGTTGACACGTCCATGTCGCAATTTTCTATTGTGATTTCCCTAAACGGTCGTCGAATTGTGTGTTGTTTCCGCAGGTACCCTTGTACGAGTTTAAAACGCAGCCTGAATTTCGGATGTCGGCCATAACCGGGTGGACTGGGCTAAAGTACCCGAAGTTCGATTTCCTGCATTTTGCAAACATTACCACATCGTGTGAGATTCACACAAGCTCGCTATAGTAGCGGTGACAAAGCGCCTGTGTATCTCAAGGGCGCGCCAAGCAACTTCGGGGCCCCTGTGGTATTTCACATTTCATATGCAGTACTGTAACCCAATGCGACCCACTGACAGTGGGACGACGACGACGACCGCTAACACTGGGCCTTTGTCCTTCACGGCAAAATCGGTGAAGTTCTGGAGGCGGTGCTCTTATTCACACCTTCGATGAAGACGATTGTGGGGCGCACTATGCCGCTTTACTGGATTGACACACGTTTTGCTGACTAGGTCTCATGTTCGCAAATCGTGTATTCAAGGCCAGCCCCTGCGCAGGTCCATTAGACGAGTCTGCAACCCACTCTTATATATATCTATTTACAAATACTATATGATCCTTGCAAATACCTTTGTTCTGTTACGACGTATACAATTGTTTGCTGTGAATGCTGAACCGCCAGCAATCGCAGGGCACAGCTGCTGCTGCTGCTGCTGCTACTACTACATTTTGAACGAATTAACGCCGTGTTGGTTGATGAGCTTGTTTAGGTGACAGCGATCAGAAATTAATTTTTCTTATTGGTTCGATCATCGTTTGCGCGTCAAAAGCCACAACAGCTCAGGTCATCTCATGACCGTTTGGTCGTGGGGTCTATTTCAACCAAATCGGGGGGTTAATTCTGATATGTACACAAAAAGCTTGAAGTTGTACTCCCGCAGGTGACTATAATCTTAGCATGCACAGGGGTTGTCTGGTATTGGTAGGAAATTAAACATGAAAAATAAATGTTTTTGGCAATACTAAATAAAAATTACAAATCTTGTGGTGCCCTACGAATACAGAATGCTTTACTATCCTTAGTTCTAAAGGGCAGCTACACTCCGTCTTTGTACACCCACAGCTGAGTCCGATTTCTGGGAAGCGGACCGTTACGATTCACTCTGTTCCGATTGTTTTTTGGAAACAGCGCACGATTGCGTCGCTTACAAAATCGTTAAATAAACGAAAACACGTTCAGTCAGCAGAACGCTAATTTTACTATTGTTGTCGTTGTTAACTGTCGTTAAAAAAAATTGGGGGTTCACACATGAAAAACGGGATGGTATGATTTTCATAATCGGTTGTCGCAAATGTTATTTCTCCGTTTTCTAATTTTCCAAAAGTTTAGGTTCACTACTATTCAAATACTCTACTACTGAAGAGTTAGGTACCCCGAAGGAGTTTTTAGCCTAAATATTTACCACTCGACCGAATATTTGTGTAACACACCAATATTAGCGTATGATGATGGAAGGGAAAAAGTTCCATACGCCCGGGATTTAATGGACGTTTTGGGTCGAAATGTACGCCTTTAGGTGTGTGGTGGTGACCGAGATTAAAATTAATAGACTGAGACTGTGTCAGTCGTCAGGTCCGTCGAGCGCACAGCCGTATACCGATATACTAATACCAAAAGAGCGTTAGTTTATATCGACTGAATTTGGATTTACTAGGTTTAGAAGTAACAGAGATATATTTCCATACGTATAGAAATATTTCTGTTACAATTTATAGAGAAAAAAAAACCACACTAGACAGTCCTTGCAACCACTAAACGTCAGCGTTCTTTTAATGAATAACGACACAACTTCCTCTAATAATTAATTCTTTGTTTAGTTCATACTTTTTTTTTTGCGTTCAGGTTATGAGAACGAAACCAGATTCCTGTAATTTTGTTGAATACGAAACGGGCACTAGGTTTCAAGCGTAGAGGTTTAAAGCCAGGCTTTTTTCTATTCATGAAAGTCCGTTTCACACCAAGTACTTATGCTGACTTGAGAATTCTGTCTCCAATTCATTTTTTTCGTAGCATTTCGGCGCGCTACGAGAAACTGCGTTCTCAGGTTGTTGATGTCCATCTTAGCTTCAATCGGCAGCTGTCAAGATAATAGATTAATCGTTCTTTGTGTAATTATTTCAAAACAGTCTTGCCAGGTGAGAGCACTGGCGGATTACTTAGTGAACAAAAGGTGTTTTTTTTTTATCTCTTCGTTTACCACAATCTCGTAGAAATTGCGCCATTCAGAAGCAAGGTTCGGCCAGCTCGTATCTGTCTGTGCTGAGAACCGTGAATTTTTCCGGATGAGGCTCGTAACGTGGTCGCATATTCTATTCTGTGGGTGTAACTTTGAACGATGTACCTTCAATCGTCCTTATATATATTAAAACAGAAAACTATACCCTTTTGTCTTAGATGGCTTGTTCCTATCAGTACAAAACGAAGCGACTACGCATAGTTCCGAACCTACGTCCAATTTTGACCTTATGCCACTTTCCATAATGCTCTCTGTTTTAGTAGGTGAAGACCGAATATTCGTACGCCTACTTTAATGGAAAGTGGCGCTGCTGTCCATCCATTCTTACGGGCACGTCACTGCGGTAACGGCTTTGATTTTTAGTTTCTATTCGGATGGCCTATTAATTTGCAGGTCTGCTAAATGTTTTTTGAACAGCAATCCATTTCAAATCTTTGTAATGCGTCTAATCTGTCCTTGCCTTAGGCACCTCTACCTTACCCTTAGTTCAATTTACCAAATGCGTTCTTCAACAAAGTGCTCACAAAAATTATACTTATCGACTAAGGGGGGGGTGTCACGCCCCTTATGTTTCGTATATTGGATTTGTAGAACAAATCATTACTTATGCCGGTAGTGCAAATACACATACAGTTGACCTATACGCTGCGGTGCAAATTCGAGTGCTCGTCGCGCAAGTATATAACGTGAATTCCCTGTCCGCAAAATTCATATCGGCCAATATCCGGAATGAGATGAGTTGCACCATGTCAGGTAATTGCGGGCTGGCTGTAGCTATGCACCTAAAGCGATCAATGATCTCACCCTGAACAGGGTTGTCAACTAGACTTTGTCGAAACCTGAAATCGACATATTAACATTTAGCAACGATTTCTGAGCGATCTCTCATTTTCTTCAAATGTTTATTTTAGTTTTCTTCAAGAAATTTCGAAAAATTCCGTCAAAATATGAAAACGATACTCGACAAGTCTGCACGATGCTTTTCGATTTCGATGGCAGTTTTCGCTGACTACTTCGTCAACTTTGTTGTTAGGAAGAAAGTGAAGCAAAGTACTCACTCATCAAGAACTCTACGCGCCAGCGGGTTATAAATGACTCGGATGGGCTGGAGTTGATTGGAGCAGTTCACGAAGTTATAGGAGAATGTCAGATTTCTCGGCAGGGCGCAAAACACGACCGCTATATTCATTTGCTTGCTATGTTCAAGAATGTACTTTGGAAACGATACATTCGCCTCCATCTAAATAGAGAACAACGTATATTACTTCAATGCAATAATACTTGGCACCAAATATATATTTATTGACACATAATACCCACTGATCGGGAAATCTGCTTGCCGAGACTAGGCAAATCATTTCATTCACCCCAGTTGGAACTACGTTTCTTAAGATTTTCTTCATGGGATATTTTTAATTGTTTGCTTACCGCGCTTATAAATGCAGATGATGATATCTTCACTCATAGTACATTTTTCATTTTATAAGTAACAGGAATAGTAGTTAGGATACCAGGCGCACTAGATCTATGCGAAAAAATGCACAAATACCACAGCCTATGAGCTGTACTAGTGCCACAAATACACGAAGTAACCCGATCAAGTGAAAGAAAGCTAAACAGCGGCACAAACTTTGAAGCGTAGTTTCCAATACTCGCGACGTAATTGGTCCAGACCCGGTAAAAGGGACGCGTTGATTTCCACCAGATGGTCATGAATCACTCTCAGCCGATGATTGCAAGCAAACTCCACCGTCCTGTTTTCCCTTACGTCGAGTGGCGAAATCAGCGAAATGTCTTCACCTGGGACCCGTTTCACGATATGATGAAGCGTTCTCTCCGGATTTAATTTGGCCACCCTCGAGAACAGTGAAGTACTATTCGTCGAGGTACTGTTTCTTGGGTTAGCGGATGTTTCGAAGTCAGGATGCCGTATCACCTCGTCTTCGTCAAATCTTAGACTACCAGGTCCAGCCTGATATATCAAAGTGATCGCGCTTAATATTGCCACCATCATGATGAACCAACACCTAAAATAATTTGGACATTCCGAAAGCTTACTTGGTAAATGGTTGCTCTTATTCGCGTAGTATTAAGTAGTAGTGACGGTCAGATCATCTGCGACGTTCTTTAACACCCATTGCTGCACCGGATTATTTACATATAATGGAAACGGCGACGATGTTGGCCGAACACTTGCTAAACAGTACGCTAGGAAAGACTTTAAAGTCTATCTATTATCGATTCTATAATTCATAGGTCGATTTGACAAATTTCTTTTCGGTGCTCGATGGGAGAATCGACGAAACAACGTCTACTTAGTATTGATCAATTGTTGATTTTTAACGTCAGTTTCTGTTGTCTCAATGTCGATTAATATTTAAAGCTCGAAGCTGTTACAAATGAGGTAGCAGAAAAGAATCTTCACTTACAGAGGACCTTTTCTTGGGATCGCAAACTCTAAAGAATTTGAAGGTTCATCACAGTTCTGCAAACCTGACTCCCTCTCGCGTGCAATTCTAGAAACAAATGAGGTATACAAGTCAATTGGTTAGCATACTAGAGGTATTCTATATTCATGAATTTATTAAATTCGGGAGCATTTCTTGTTGTAGTTATTCAAGCTTAATAATATATAAACACAGCAGTGATTTCAAAAATTCTATAAGTGGCGTTCTTGATAGTAAAAGTCCTTTCAATAATTGGATACTCGTACAAATAACTAAACAACCACGCAAATATAATAGAAACTAATTACCTGCACGGATCAGATAAGCACGAACATTGAACATCACTTCTGAAAAACAGAAAACAATTAAAACTGCTTTCAGCATTTCAAAGAGAGAGGCAGCCATTTTTAATGTAGCCATTAATAATTTCTTAGTGAGCCTCAGTCTGCCAAAAATACATTAATAGCCTAAATACGGGGGGGGGGGGGGGTCCTCATTCAGACTCGCTAGTTAGTGAGAGTGTATAGAGTGTGTTGATGTAAAACAGTTTTAACAACCTTTCTCGACTACTGAAATTCGCTATCTGTCGTATAGAATCGTAGAATATCCACGGTGAATTTTTTTTGCTTTTGTTTATATGACGCTGCAATCACAGGCTATTTTCATCAATAATTTACCCAGATGAAGACGAGAATCATTTTGCAGGGCCTGTTCTTAAGATCAAAAAGGCTTCACGTACACAGAAGCTGACACCCTCCTAAAACGACAAACTACGATCACTTGGTCAAGTGAACAATAAAATCAACTGTGCAAGGAATATCCGTATCAGTACAAGAGTGATGCCTTTGCCTATTAAAATAAAGGGACACGAGTTAAGGTGGTCTAGGGCCGAAACCTGCCGTAAACGCTTTGGTGTTGTCGGGTCCAGCCGTCTGAAGCAACACTTAACAACAGTAAAATCAGGATGTACAAGCACGAATCACGAAGATGGACAAAGCAGAGGCAGAACACGGGCAACATTTGGTGCCTCTTCCCAACTTGGAAAAGAGAGCCTCACCCTGCATTGGGAGCTTTAAACAAAATTACCATTCCTTCAATAAAGATTCGTAGTTCCTCGTATATAAACATTAAATAAGAATTCTAGCCAGCTTTCGTGATCGATGATTCAAAACAAGCTAGCTATGATGTGAATCATAAAACTTCGGAAATCCATCTGTACAGTAACCAATACACTAAGTAGAAGATTAGAACAGGAAGTTGTACAGAACGGTACCTGGAAAGATTTCGAGCTTTGTTTTTTCGAGCACACTAAGAAACCGAGACCAGCTAGTTTTCCAGCAGTAGAGAAAAGAATAACCCATTACTGCACCCCGGTGCCATATTATGAGAGGAAGCCAAGGGATGCTCAAGACAAAATCTAAACGCAGAGGCACCTTCCGCTTAACAAGGATAAAATTGAAATGAGGCTAAGCAGAATAGCCGAAGTCACTAATGCGCATGCTGTTGCGCTGCCATGGTGGCCATAAAGGAGGATGAGACACGCAGTCGGGCTAGCTCAAATCTCGCCGTTGACTTACTCGATAATAATCGATTACTAGTAATTAAATGCTCGGAAAGTAAAAGCAGCAATATATCAATACAGAAACAACAAAAATCGCATTATTATCACAGTATTATCTCTACACCACTTAATAGGCCTGTTGGTGAGGCCAGCATGATCCGCCCAGGTTATTCTTTCTAGTAGGGCAGGTTCCTGATGCTATACCGAAATCAAAAAAATAGGTTCTTATAGAAAAGCAAAACCTTATAAAACTAAAAATACGCTTATTTACGCAGTCTCTGGTTGAAAGAGACTAGGGGCCATTTTCTTGAACGTCGTCAACGGCATATTATACAGAGACTGCGTAAATAAGGGATATATAATAATATGTAAGATGATAAAAATTCGAGATATATAGGACTATCTCGAATCTTGAATGTACTATTGCTGTCCGTGAAAGAGGGGCCTCAGCGGTTCCTTCAGATCTATCTCTTTCAAGCGCTATTACAATTAACTTAGCTTGATTGGTGCTAGTCGGTTTGATAAAAACGCATATCCTGCATACATATTTCGCGGGTTTGTCATACTTCTCGCACCCTTTCTAATGTGCCGCAATTTCGGAAACAGCTAAACACTTTTTTAAGACCAAAACTTGTTATTGCGATCTGGCACAGGATCGAATACCGAATGGTTTTGAACTTTAGTATCCCAAAGCATTTACTTACTCCTCACTTGGTCTTGTTTTCGGGGTCGGAATATTTTTTACAGAAAATTCATTACTTTTTCTTGGGCTCGAACCTGGAGTACCCGAACTGTCATCGGCGATCCTATCAGTACCACGAGGAACACTAACTGCAGCCTCTCCCGAGTTTTTCGTGATACTTTTCCTACAATTTTTTCCGGCACTTTCTCGAAAATCTGCTCCGGCACTTTTTCGAAAATCTGTTCCGGCACCTCTTTGAAAATCTATTTCGGCACTTTTTTGAATATGCGTTCTGGCACCTTTTTGAAGATCTGTTCCGGCGCCTTTTCGAAAACCTATTCCGGAACCTTTTCCAGGTACCTTTCCGAAACTTTTCCCAGCACTTTCAGTTACTTTATCGGCCGGAGTTTGACTTAACGACTCTCGGGAAGGCCTTGTAGATTCGTTAACTGCTTTCGCTGACTCACCTTGTAGGGATTTTCTATCTTCATTTAATGACTTACTCCCTTTTTCAACAATACTCTCTCCGTCTTTTTTACCTCTGAAAATTGGCCGTAAAACATGTGATAAGGAAAAAGAAAAATGAGCGCGAAACGGGCGAAGTAACCCTTGTGCAAAATGCGTTAGGGTTGCTTGTTCCATAGTACATTACTGCTCAGTCAAAAATGTAATTCAATTAAGAAAAATATTATAGAAAAGATCGCTAAGCAAATACACTAGAACTGACGCAATATTAACTGCTGGTGGGGCTCAGGCCAGCAACGTAAAAACTTCTACAATTAGCTTAGCTCGGTGGCAAACACGGCGTATCGGGAAAAGCTCTAGCCTGTCGTTGGTGTCGAAAGTTTGGCCTACAAAGAATATTTTTTTTTCTGCCCGGTTAGTAATCCCGGTAAATAGTAAGAGAGTTAGACCCTCTTCCAGGGTCTTAATCCTAATTCTTCTATCGTTTTTCACTTTTTTGGCAATCATTAGCGTGTAGAAACTACCAGAAAAATGCCTGTGGAAGAAGGATACTTCTATCGAATAATTTTATTTTCTCAGAACTGTGTTTTAAAAGGGATTTAGATCTTGGCAAGGCGCGAGACCTGCGTGAATCAGCCGGAACCAATCATGTAATCCTCTATCGGTTCGTAAATGGTCAGTGAGGTGGGCGTTGTTATGGAATGTAAATTTGTACAAGAGTGAATCTACGTCACAAAATGAACGTAAATCGTCAATCGATATACCTAAATGATGATCGACCTGCCATCCACTTCGCACATATTATTAAGAACTGATTAATTTTTGCAATAATAACAATGGGAGCAAACAAAACATTTTTTTTAACGGTATCGGTCACCAAACCTACTAACAGACATCAGCTGTTTACACAACTAAAAAGCAATACGCAAAAAAGGCCACTCGCTTTAATCTATCGATGTGCGTAAATTGAATGTCCAAAATCATGCCTACTTTTGTTCTTCCTGCTCCGAGGGCATCACAACCTGCTCTCCTCGTAATCTTCCAAATTCGGTAACCAAAGATAGACCTGACCTTTGCCGTGAAATTTCGTTGTAATCACGCTGTAATAGGTGATAGGGTAGGTGGCAACAAAAGCCTGGAGTCGCTGGCTAAAGCGCCTTTAACAGAGATACACGCAGTATGTATGTAATTCTAAGGAGAATGACGAAGAGTGGTCGTTTCCTCACCAGGGAACTCGAAGTTCTCAGCTGCCCCCGGGACGCGAGACTAGGCTAAGAAAAGAAAACGTTATAGTTTTTGCTGTCGTATAAGTTGGATCAATCTTCTAGACTTATACAAACTGACCTGTGACGTTAAACTTGTTTAATACATGTCCTCGTATAGTGCGATGGTAACGTGTTTGCCTAATAAACCTAGGAGCACTTGATTTAGGTAGCTTAGATTTAAAACTGAGCGCAGCAGTCTGAAGCTATACTTAACGGTGGTACTGAATTTAAAGCCCGAAGCAATCTATTTAGTTAGGCTAGTATAAACTTGACCCAGCAGTTTAGCTTCTTTAAGTTGACTGTCCCCGTTGTTATACATTTGCTTAAGTTGAACTCAAGTCGAAAGAGCAGTTTACAGCTTGGGTGCTTCTACTAGCGTACACTGTACATATTTCAGCACTGTGAGCCTTACCTTTTGTTCAGGTTAGTTGTACATTTTCGTCTTCCCACGTGATATATTGCCTAAAGAAGGTAATCTACGTTCGAAATCGGGTGCTGACATTTCGATTCATGCTGAGAAGCACCAGCCATTTGAAGGGACATTAACACTCAAAAACAATTAGCTCACTTGGGTGAGGCCACCAACAGATGATCCTTATCTTAAAGCGCAAGTTTTGATACTTGACAATATGCAGAACTTCAATGATCTGTTGACAACATTTTGACAGAAATGAACCCCAATCTGAAAAGGCGGTTTTAAAAATAACACAGTGATACAGAAATTCGTTTTATATGGCTAACGACATTAATGTTGTCAAGTAGCATGTATCCTTTTTGTTGTACATGTTCATCTGTTACGTTGATTTTCAATAAAAGATAGTATATATGATGTTATGAGCATGATCAATTAGAACTTTATCAGATGCTTTGCGACAAAACGCTTCCAGAAGAGCACATGTTACTTGACCAGCAATATTTATGAATAGTAGTATGTAATTTTCCCATAGCGCGTTTACTTCGCTCAAATTAAATTCTGTTACTACATTTGACTATCCACAGACCATGTGTTCTGTGCCGACGCAATTTGTTCAATGTCCCTCCCTAGGCAGACAAAAATTGCACATGAATTTTCTCTCTCCCCAGTTGCCCTTGCCCTGCTCTTTGCGGGACACCTCTCTTTTCCCTTTCCCTGTTCTTTTTTTTTTCAGATCAGATTATTTCAATCTTTTCCTATTATGAGAGCACGTACTTCTCTCTGTATATGTCAAAAGACTTTATAATAGTTACTTTGCTTGTTCATCAAACAACCTTACGAGTACATAATTGTGCATTTGTAAACGCTTATGTTTCAATTTAACTAGCTGTAACTCTTTTCTGTCGGCTTATTTATGGACAATTACATTATCTAACAAGCCACCTCTAACAGATATAAATCTATGATAAGATCATCTGACTTGGGTTACGACCGGAAAAGCGCCTTGAGAGCTTGCCTTGTATCCGCAAATTATAAGTTCGTGTATAAAATTCCTGAAGAGGAGGAAAACACACAAACTGTAAAAAGTTTGTGATGTTCGAACGAACAACAACCCTTTTCTGTTCGGAAGACAAATATAATAGACGTCATAAGAAACCATTTGTCGCAGGTGACCTATATAAAACACGAAGTCGAAAGATTTACGTTCGAAGTAGACGATATGTCTTCTGAGGGATCTGTGTTATGGGAATGTGTGATGTCGATTCATATGTGTGTGTGTGTATCCTACGAATCGAGGTCAAGGACTTCTTCCGTGTTGGGCTTTTTAGCCAGATCAGGTGAAGATTACAAGCTGCATTCTTTCCAGTAGCCTCACCGTCGTTTTTTTCTGAAGCTTGTTCCGACAAAGTACAAAAGAAGAATGCACAAGACGTCTGCCTCATACTGAGCTCATTAGTCTACAGATGCTCGTTCAAACAGGTGCCAGTAATATATTTCGCCATCATATATATACTAGCTCTAGAGCTCCAGCGCAGTTAAGACGAAACATTTAATATACTTTTTTTTAAGTTGGAACTGATGAACATTTTGTTGGAAAGTACTGCGATCTACAGAAACTATTTCGTGTGCGACTTATATCTTTTTCAACACTACAAATGTACTTTAATGATAGCAGTACTATTGAATGAAGCGGCAGAAACCCGCTAACGGCAGGAGCAAATGAAGCTCCAGTCAGTTAATCTAATTACAAAATACAGCTTAAGCTACTTGAGGGGAAATATGTCCATTTAGGGCGGCATCATCTCATCAGGACAGCCGTTCATGGGGTGACACCCTGCCAATAACCCCATTTAGACTCCATGACCCGGTCCAACTAGTACATACTATGGCCTTCTGGTTGATATTGTAAATTTTCAATCGATTCAAAAAAGCTCATAGCTCAGTGTATCCTTCTTCAGAATTTTCTGTTAACAAGTTACTTGTGATGTGGTCGAGCCAGATAATGATGAACTTATTTTTTTATAGTGGACCTGCGAAAAAACTTACTTTCGCCGACCAAGTCATTACAAAATTGGTCGAAACACTGAGTTGTTATGACTATTATGTTTTGAATGGACATTTGATTAACGCGAGTCTACAAATAAGCACTAAATCGTATGGTGGGACTTAGTTGGTATTAGCGCCCTTTTATTATTACCAACTAACACATTCGATCGTAAATTAGTTCTTAATACAAACACCGTTCAAATATTATTAAAACCCAAAAGTTTCTGCAATGGTTCCGATGTGATCGTGTGTACCTTATGTGCCAAACTTGAAGTTCAGGTTCAGTTAAGTCGCCTCTAGATTAAACTATTACACATATTATAATTAACTTTATCCTTAATCGTTATTTAGCCGAGTACAAGGTATAACCACCAATACATACTAATTTTATAACTGCAGCGTTAATAGCTAACTCCTCTGCTTATATGCAACTTTTTATATATTATATGCAATAGTTCAGTTTGTAAAAGCGCTAGCTTAGGCTAGTTACGAAACTGATGGGCCTTTAATAACATACACATGTTATTTATATTTAGCAGCCAACCTGGTCGATATCATCTCCCAAATCTCTCTGTTAGCACGCTGCACTTCTTTCAGTTCTTGTCCTTTACTTTTAAGCCCTCTAAAGATTATACGGCAATGTCCTGCAAATTGTGTTGAACTCTATCAATATAATGTCCTCCATGGCCACTCTGTGACCTTGGGCGAATTCGGCAAAGGCTATTATATGGGGGCTCATGAAGCGAATTGTCTCGTTTTACAGCCTTGTTATTACCAATTATTTTACCTGTAAATGGTATCCCACTGGAAAGCACCCAAATAAACCCCATTACCACGAAGGAAACTACTATAGACTGACCAGATGATAAGGCTATGCGCCATAACTGCAAGCTGTTTACTGTTATTACTATAATGATACGTATCTGTTCGCAAATCCAGCACCCACTCGTTACGTGGCGTAGGGAAAGGCTAAGCGAAAGCGGCACGCTTTTAGCTGTAGTATGATGTAATTGCGGTATTCGACACTATAAAAGCTTACGCATTAATTCGGATCCATTGTAAAAGTTTTGCTTACCGTTTCATCGATACATGGGAGGAGAACAAAAATATAGCAGAAGGTATTAGAAAGCCACATCGATTGATGATTACATTGCTCTTCGATTGTCTCTAGATTGCAAGGTTTTTCCTTAAAGCACGTATTGGCATTAAAATTTATCGTCTAACGTGTTGGCCTTATGCACCTAATCTAAACATAGGGCTAGTATAGCCTGCGGTTCTATAGTAATGCGTAATGCTCTGCCTGGAATGAAGGCGCTTTCAACTCGTATACCGCCGAAGATTCTCGTCTGTTAAAGTTTTGTTAAGGGGAAAAGCAGGCGAAGCAGAGAGATCTACTGGATTGCCGAGCAAAGGGGCACGAGGGTCTTCAAGAGATCCTAATGAGACCACACTTACGGGATAATCCCGTTGCATATCCGGTCATCTATTCATTTCCGGCCCAAAGGGCCACGCCATGTTTCTAGGTACCTTCAAGACGACGAAAGGCGGCTCAAGCAACTGCTGTTTGCGTCACCCCCGAGGGCAACCTTTCTAATCATTTCCAGGTCGCATGCAGAAGGGCGGATTTTCTATGAACCGAGCAGAAGCCAGTGAAGACGATTCCAGCGGTCGGCTGAAGATGTCGAGTTAAGATTGTCCCATTTACGCCAAAGTAAATACGTCTATATAACAAGTTACTCAAGGCCTTACTTTAATAATAAAAAAGAAATAAAAAAGCATTGCCAACCCAAATACATATACGGACGAATAAACTCGAAACCTAGTGTAAGCATATCTCATTGTGTGCTGAAAGCTAACATAGCAAAAATACTAGATTTAAAACTGGCGGCATTTACTAGTTTAAAGAAGAAGGCCGATGATCGTAGGAGAATTCGCTAGGGACAGTACATTAATGGAATTATCTTCAGGTTATTGTCTCTTGTTTTTGAATAGCTTGCTCCCCTGACGGTCTGTAGGGCATTCCGCGCGGCGCTCGACTGTTACCTGTATGTAAAGCTTTTACCATGGCTAGGAAAGCTGCCTGCTTTATGCAGGCATCCGGAGCGTGACTTATCACTAAACTTCGAATCTTGAACGGCTCTAAAACACTAAAGTCAGTTTTGTAAAAACCATATCAAAAAGCTAAATACCTCTTCAGTTTTCCCTTGCAGTCGTTATCTCAGTTACGCTTGTTTCACTATAAACTGTGAAAAACGCTGTGGTACTAAATGTGCAGCTTTTTTTTTACTCCTATAACTTAATCGAACGGGAAAATACTACTAACAGCAAATAGCAGGCTAACTTTCAAATTAAAAAAAAAAAGTGAACGGAAATTGAAGTTCAGTGACTTCTTTTCTCATCAATTTTTATATGTATTTGTAGTAATGTTCTTGAGATTCTTGAACTTCTTCAACACTTTGCTTTTTTAGGCCCTGTACAGTATGTTAATGAACAGCTACTTGAATGCAGTAATTATAGAATACTTACTATAGGTCGAATTTCCGACCTATGTAAAAATCTGCAAAGAAACGAATGCCCAAACACGGAACATTTTCATTATTGATATTACATAGTAACTTAGCATGCGTTTATCCCACCTGTGAAAAGTTCATGCGGATATAAGTCTAGAGTTAGTAATCGTAAACTCGAAACGCAGTTCTAGATTCAACTAAGAAAGAAAGCACCCTTATAATGGTAAATGGGTGTCTTAGAGAGCCTGAGTAGGCGCTCATTAACCAATTAGGCTCGTTTTTGATTTGTCGATTGTAAAGCAACCTTTAAATGGTACCCAGCTCTCTATGTTCGGGCCTCGGAAGGGTCCTCGAGACGTCAATCAAGCTTTGCCGGTTACATGTTGTTGGGCCTGAACTGCTTTGTATCCTTTGGCCCTTTTGTATATCTATCTTAAATGACCATATTTTCAGTCAGACCACATTCATAATGGTAACACTAAACAGTTAGCAATGAAAATTCGTTCACGAATTTGCCTGTTCTCGTATGTATAAGAAGTATGAGCCTGTCAATTAAAATCTCCGATGCCTGCATCGAAACACGAGTGTTGCAGCATCGTTCCACAACTGCTCGTATTTAACGCAGCACAAGATTCGCACCCATTGACATGCATAGTCGTCGGCTGCATTGTGGAGGAGTCCGTATTTCGAATTTTGATACCCTAAACAAGGGAGAATCAACATTTTGAAAGAGAGTTGTAGGCTTGCTATGTCTTTCGCATATTATAGCCATCTGTATTTACTTGCCGCTTCTCCCATGATTACAGAAGAACTCGAGGCAAAATTTGGGCCCAATGATAAGTCGACGTGGTTCCGGCTCATTAGCAATTATAAAGAGAAGATGGCAGAAATTGATCCATGTTTTTATACAACAGAGGCTATGATTCCAGATGGTGGAGAGACAATCTGGCTAGGACAAATAGACACATTATTGCTAAGCTCATTCTGCCTGTGAGGCTGAGCTCATAGAATTTGTAAAACTAAATTAGCTCTAGGGCCTTATTAGATGTCCAAATGGTCTGATATTTGAAAAAAAAAAAACAGAATTTATACATAATCCCTAAGCTGCTAAACCGACTTGGTCATCTGAACGAGAATAAAAGTGGTTCCTTTTTTCAAGCAAATCTGGAAAAGAATAGCCGATTTCGGGTATCGGCCCATCGGCATATAACGAGCTTCAATGCATAATAAATGCATTGAAGCTCGTTATGTGGTGTCAGAAGACTAAAACAGATGATTAACATCGTATTTTGAGCGACATTGTGTTTGTAATAGAATAACTTTTCTATCTTCCTTTTCACTCTTCTGACCACCCAAAGCAAACGTAGCGAAGAAATGAGAACCACCGAAATTGCTAAACAGTAAGTTATTTAGATGACATTTCGAGGGTGAAGTATATTCGTAAACGTTAACGTATCGCTAACGATTATTATTACTATACTTTACGGCTATTGTTTGGCGATTTGACAGCCACGATATTGCTCTAATTCTTACATGACTTGTCGATTCTTCAAATGAGTTCACGAAGGGTGAGTATAGGAAATAATGGAAACTTTATACTACTAAAGTTTCCATTGTTTAGTACAAACATATTTGAAATATTCCAGCCGTAACCGCAATAGATCCTCAACACCCTTTCGGCGCTTCAGTTGATGCTGAGTGATTTCGGCCCTCTACGAGCTCAAAAAATGTCAAAGGAAAAAAGTCATAGGTTAATGTTAAAAGTCTGATCTCAAATAATAACTGCTTTAATTTTTCTAATCTATCCATATCCACTATTCATTTCATTGCAGCTGTTTAATAAACAGCCCACGCAAGTAGCCATACTTTCGACGACAACCCCACAGACGTATTACGTATGTCAGCATAACACAGCTGCTACACCAGATTCTTCTAAGGCTTCCATATTCCTCGCTTCCAAGTCAAAGTTTCCTGCTATTTTAATGAAATATCCTTGTCCTCTCTCATATATATATATATATATATATATATATTTCTGTCACACAGATTTAAAACCTTTATAAGTAAGCACACATAGACCTATATTTGTAGTTTCTACCTTCAATTTCCCCGCGTTTTTAGGCTAGTCCCCCATGAGAACGCGGCAGTTGCGCGAACTTTTTTGTTTCGTTTTCCATCCATCTGGCAACCAGAGATTTCTGTTCTGTGTCGTACGCGCTGCGCTGTCGTCTAGTTGTGCGAATCGATCGTTTAAATTTGAAGAATTACCTCGTGGGAATTGTCACGTCCAATTTTTTTGCTTCTTTTCAGCCTTGCCGCCAGATCTTCGTCGTTTGCGCTGCCATCGCCGTCGCTATGTTATTTTTCGGTAATACTGTCGTTTCTACCAATAGTGTTTGCTCCTTCTTCACGTTTTGGCTGTTGCTGGCTTTCCGTATAACTAAGAATCATGTTGAAGGGAATGACTGAAACGGCTTTGCGCGAAGGTATAATGGAACAAGGGGGTTTCAAAGCTTTTTCAGGGGGGTCCGGACGGGCACCGGAGGATGCCGGCTGCACCAAGCTCTTTGGATTTAGATTCGTCACCTAATGGTATTTCTAAAAGACACTTAAGCACCCTCGGCTATCCATAGGAGGTCAACGAGGCAAAATAATTTCAGGGACTGAGGAAAATAAGATGTTGCGAATCTGTTTTTATATTAAGAGACAATGCTTATATTTTACTGTCCAGTATATTTTCTGAGAGTACGTATCGCTTTACCCCACTCGGGCTGGCGTTCTCTCTGAACGTTTGAAGAGGAGCAAACGATAGCACACTGTCTGGCACGAAGGAAATGAAAACCTTATTAAGCGCCACAGGAATAGCCTTAATGTTCCTAATTTCGAACTCCTGTTTCAAAACTTTCGAAATTAATGTTTACAAACAGGCAAAAAAAATACTCTCGGATTTGCTAATAGCTAACTTCTGCTAGCCCGTGCAGGCTGTATGCTTAGGCAACGAATAAAAATTACCTAGATATCGTGGTCAGACCAAACGTATACGATAGGCTTAATTTTTGCTTATTCGGAACTGAAAGGAAAACTTGCCTTCCTAGTAAAAAATACAGCGAGCAGTAATGGAATTTCCGTTAATTTCGAGTTAAAGCCAAGCAAAACGTTATTTTTTGCCAAAGTAAGACGCGGGGAAAAGGTCTCGGTTGGATGGCTATTAGGTATATACGTTTTTGTATTATTTCTTTTTAGGTAATATTCGACAATGCCTAGGTAAGCGGACTCTGTTTTGCGCGAGAGCCACATATTTTCTACTGTTTAGGCAATTTTGTTTTTATGATCTGAGCCTATCTTGATAAATCTTAGCTTCAAGATGATAATTTAGTTTAGCTAAAAATGAACTTGATTGGCCATTTTTATAAGCTTTGCTTGAGAGGTACGTACTGCAATCTTCTCCAATGTACTAAATACGTACTGTAACATTTCGTCAACGCGAGCCGTTACGTCGATACGATAAAACTGTATTATATTTGAATCCAGGGATTTTACTCGTTTGCCTGCGTTGAATGAAAAAAACATTACAGCAATCGTATATTTAATCTATAGTTTAGAAGAAGGTTCAACGGATCATATACAAGATGAAGCAAACGTTTTTTTTACTCACCCTTAGCGTAAGCAGCAATAACGTTTCCAACATCGCCCAGACATGAGACAGTTGTTTAGCCATTTGATCATATATATATTACGATATCACACTTCGTTCCTAAGGATCTATAGATGCGTCGGAAAAGGTACAGAGCCATAATACATTAGAATAAAAAACGGGAATAGCTATACTGCCATGTACACTCTAAAGGTAGTTCGAATTTTCGCGTAAGCATCCAAACTACACGTCACTGTTTTTCCTACTTAATTCAGCATTTGTTAGAAAATACCCGGTCCAGTCTGATCTATAACAAAACTTATATTCTGCTTAGCGTTTTCCCGCTATCCGCAAGACCTTAAAGCGTTAGTGTAATTACCCACTGGAGATTTCCCTAGGTGAGGTTCCGTCCGTACCGTGTGTAATTTGGGTCCCGCGTTCCTGTATATTCCCTGAGCATGTCTAGAAACTAAGTTCGATCGGAACTTCCAGACCCAAACCTAAACGATCACGACCCAATAACGTTGTCGAGTTCAGCAACGACAGACAGAAATACTTGGATTAGCTGGCTCATTACACTGTAAAATGTGTGAGCCTTGCAGTCTGCAGCAGCTTTTTTTCGCTATTTCACTCGACGCGGTTTCCTGTCACCGTGAAGACAGTCGGAACGGGTCACAATTTTATAGTTAAGGTAGTGAAAAGGATTCAATTTCTTTCAGAATTTGCAAAGCGTTCGTAACTAGTATGAATGCAAAACTCAGACGCCGGCGATATCAACATAGGAAAATCACTCAACATGGTGCCTTCTCTGCACTGTCTTTTTTTATACGTCAAAGAAATCCAGTTTTACGTCCAGCTGTACGGTGATTATTAAGCATTGTTGACTGACTACTTCTACTAAAGGCAGCGTGTGTCCATGCTTGAATTTTTTGAATTTAACGAATGTTAATCTTATTAAATGCACTAACTATAGCATAATTAAATCCGGCTCAGAAAGCAGTTCGTGATTTAATAAATTTGCAGCTATTTTTCATAGCATAGACTTGAACTATGCTTGCGTTTGTTGGTATAGACAGACAGAAAAGGCCGAGAATTTAACGGAAGCTAAACGATGTGGGGTCGAAACGATGCTAAAGAACTCTATACACTCTAAGCGAAATTTTTCGGATAGAACGCCTTGTTTAGGCTACGCAGAGTGTCGTCCACCGTTGTGGATTGCAAATTACCAAAGTACGCTTCGGAATATACACTGGGCTAGGTGCTTCTGCTTTCGTCATTAGTTCATGAATGAGTTTTATGATCCCTTCAGATGGGCCCGCTTCAGATTATCTCGATACAGCTGTCTAAAAAATCATCTAATGACCTCTTCTAAATACATCAGCTCAAAATATATAATCCAGGAGCTCCAGATGATTTGTCTCCTAATCCACACAACTTCTACTGCCTTAGCTAAGCGTCGCTTCAGGCGGCTAGCCCCTGAATCTGTCTATGTCCGATCATCTTCTGTAGCTGAGAGCTTTGTATCTGAGCCATCACAAAAATTGTGGAAACCTGTTTCTCAAGCAACGAATGTTGTCTATAGGAGTACAAATTGGCTTTTAAAGGGGTCGTTTGGAAACGCAGACGGAGGCAAATGATGTAATTTTTGTCAACTTCAGAATCTGCATGCATTTTTGTACGCGCGTTCCCTGATCGATATGCGGAAAAAAACTTCTCTTGGCATACTTATGTCGCCGACCTGGGACACGATCCTATCTGACAGATTCTAATACCAATAGTTAATACATCAACTTGAAACACTAACCACTATTCGACTGTAGCAATCGATAGTTCGCATGCTGATGTATTTTATTACTACAATGATCTGTGGCTACAGAGCTTATACCGAAGGATAAAACGGCTTAACTAATATGCAGTGTGCTAATCCATGCTTTGTGTGCCTTTATATTAGGGGGTAGCATTTGTTTATTAAGAAAATGGGCAAATTTTAGTCGACCTAAATCATTGGAGCTGCATACTTCACGAGTGCTTCGAAGTTCGTTACTTGACAATGGCCGTATTGTTCGTATGATATTCACGTTATTATAGCGCAATATCATACTAACGACCGTAAAAAAAGAATCCATTGTGATTAAAGTCGTCATACAACCATATACGGGGAAACATATATCAGACGAGGAATCAGTCACCGGTACCCGGTGGATGTTGTTTTTCAAAAAAGTACCTTACCTTCGCTTTCGCTGCGCTTCCTCACGCAAAGCAGACAAAGTATAATGGCGACAACAAACACACAAAAAGGACTAAGGGCTATCGCAAATAAACCCATACACCGTACAGCATCTATGGTAATAGTTTAATTTAAAAATCAACAGTGAAAACGTAAGGAAAGGGTCATTTCTTTTGCAGGTTACAGATAACTGCGTTTGTGAATGACCTACATCGAGTCGTTAATTACTGCTTTAGTAGTGCTTTGTAATTATTATGTGCTTGTCCGTGTTGAGTACAATAACTTTATAGCACTTGATCTGAATTGGGTGCCTGTTTGTGTCCATCTCAACATCGTGCCTACGTTGATTTGGGTTAATAAACGGCATTAATGTACGTGGGTACGTAAGATGATCAGTTAAGGAAAGGACAATATGGGCGGGACGGCTTCTGGGACAGTAGCTGAAACGCCACTAAGAATACGTACGCGCACGGTTCCCGCAGCGTTAGTACGCTGCTATATGAAGTTTTATGTACACACATTATGTACTATTCCACATAGAACTACTACTTGTATGAATATTGAGCCTTAAAGAACATCATTGCTAACTATGCAAGTCTAAGTCCTGTGCTCCATCAATTCACATTGATTTCTCTTTAAAATACGCTCGTTTAAAAATTTTCCCCCTCTAATAAGCACGGCCGTCGGTTCCGTAAAAACTGAAGTCGCCTTTCTCGTTGATTTTGCTCGAAAGCTCCGTCGTAGTTGAAGTTACAAGTTTATAGGTCCGCGGCATCCTGTACGCAATATAAATACCGAGTGCCAATAGAGCTAGGACAAAACACATGACGAGTGCAATCGACAAAAGCATTTTGACACTCAATCTGCAACGAGAAAAACAAAAACAGGGTTCGTTGTCGTATAGCTGATTCGTATCTGGCACGCCTTTTAATGTCCTCGTTATGCTGCGTTGATAAGTTTTTCTCCCAGACCCAGGGAGACATGAGGCTGTCTAGCTTCAAAAGCAGACGCTGATATAGCATCTTTCGTACTGCGAGGGGCCAGCCCTCTAAAGCAACCCTGAACTAAGCCAGTGCCGGACGTAAAATTCAAAAAATGTATTAATAGCTCCTGCGAACTGATTGACGTCTAGTCGTTAAACGGGCGGTACGTGGATGTCGACACTTACAGAGGATTTTTGTCGGCATAGGATAATGACGGGGACTCCGGAACTATTCGATTGCGCTTCCATGCCGGCGGTGGTGGATCACTAGAATGCTCAGCCGAACTGTCTTCACTAACCATAAAACTCTGCACTTTGAAGGCGAATAGATTGTATACAGAAGCTGGAGCCTTCGTTTTCCACCAGGTTTCATAGTTACTAGGCTCGACAAGGACAAAATTCATGCATTGTTCTCGTAGAGCGCTAGCGGACACTAACCGATCAGGACAAGATCTACCGTTAAAATACAATGGCTTACTTTGGCGGAGTGAATTTTGTCGGTTTGATCGGCTGTTATTATCAATCGACAGCAGGAATGAGTTGAAACTAAAAGGGCGGTTTTTAGGCGAATTGTCCGGTGTCAATGTGCGGTTTTTCTTATCTCATTGGTATATGTTTGATCCTAACGAACGGGACCAATGTAGCAGCAAATGAATAAAGTTCCGAACGCCAGCGTGATAAGAAACGGAATTTTTGTTTCGCAGCGGCCCATTCATTAGGATAACCCACAAAGGACACACTGTGATAGGTGTCCTAAAGCAAGTTCGTACGGAAAAACAGATCCGCTATAGCCTTGCTGACATTGTAGCGCCACCTGTCATCTGTCCACTGAGCGGTTCTACGTTAACGGGTCGAGAAACGAGTAACAACCTATTTGAAATGTATATTTTTTATAAGTACGGTAGTGGTAATAATGATGTGAAGTGGACATGAAGCGCATACTACGATATTCGGTTGAACGAGGTGTCTTTCGGCACCTTAATGCTTAACAGAAGTGAGAAACAGCACTTCACAAACGAAGTGAGCCGGTAAAATTGTGACATAGCATTTCTGCCAGTCGATCAACTCGACCCCACTCAAATGCTACTGTGCAACAATAGCTCGTGGTGCGTCTAATACGCATGCCAATAAGTATAATATTTGCTAGCGGCTAAGTATCGATACTCTAATGGGAATTTTCTCCAGTTCCAGTTTTTCACTACAAATCATCGAATACCATATGTTTGACATAGGCGCAACAAAAACAAAAAACACACACTGAGTTTCCAGTGTAAATTCGATCAAATTCTGTTCAGTACCTCCAGTTTACTACTAAGGCCCTACCCAGAAAGGTCGTTAAGACAAAGGCAAACAAGGCCCGTCGTTGAGCAGTGACGGCTAAAGGTCGTCTATGAAAAAGATGTTTGTTTTTCTTTATTCATACACATTTTTCATGTGAGGCTTGATTTGTCGATATTGTCTGGCTTTTTTCCTCTGCCATTCTAGCCGCTATGTCCTGTTACGACGATTACTAGCGACATATGTACACAATACGTATGATTAAATGACAAAACAACGATCTAAACTATTGTGATTGTCAAGTTATGCTGAGGGCAAAAGGTAAGCAGAAAACTTTATTTAAAGTTAATACTAACTAACACGCAGTGTCGCCAAAGGTCTCGTTAAGGGTTTCAGTCCTATATCTTCTTGAAAATTACCGCTTGATGATAACGATAAGCTCAGCACACCGTCGATTTCGGATTGTGAACCGCAATGCTCGCACTTACCGGCAGTAAGTATTGCTAGATCTTTGTTAGGCAAGGCAAACGGGCATTGTGACACGCAATCTATTTGATAAACAAACTCGATAGAACATCCAAGTAACAACTTACCGGGTGCAGTGGGCGATGTGATAGAGAAGTTGACAAGCGACGGATCAGTTTAGCAAAAGTCATATTCGGCTGGTTACATAAGAAACGAGTGGGTCTTGACTCCAAACTTACGGACACGTAAGTTGACCTAGATGCGAAATCGTGCATGGGAAAATTTTGTTTTATGCTGCTGGGACAGCAGCACGTTCAGCAAAAGCGTACCGGACGTACACCTCAAAACCTCCTGCGATATGGATGGAGAAATTCTTACTTACTCGTTGACAGCGGTCTAATATTTATCTAGCTTTATTGTGTTGTTTGTTTACGTTAGAAGATATCATTATACATTGACTGTAATTACAAAGCTAACGTTATTGTCATGATGATCACTATCATCATTGTTTGCTTCTATTTGTAATCCTAAGGGCCATTCGTGGACGATTATGGCAGCACGGCCGGCTCATTCAAATTATTCCGTGAATCAGGACGAACTGGGGACCAACATTAGCGAATTAGCAGTTGTTTTTCTGTGGCCACACAGCGAAACTCTACCGGAAGTGGAGCCTGATATCAGATCCTCGGAAAAAGCCACATTCGAGGTAGACTGCAACGTCTGTTATGGTCGTAGCTTGTTTTTCGTTATGTCATCATTTCCTAATGGGTCAATATATATTTATAAACTTGCGATAATCGTCACTGTACGTCAAACCACGTTATTCCCTATTCAGGACGCGTAATACACTACAGATTAGAAAAAAAAGTAGGCGTTGGATAATTATGAACTTGGATTGTCGGTCTGTTTCCCAGCTCACCCACACAATGTTGGATCCTAACTAATTTTCGAATTTACCTTGTATGGATTCGATAATTCGTTTATAGTTGGCAACAATATAGCCATCTGATCTGTCAAATTCAACAAAAAGAACAACGTACATTTGACCAACTATGGTATTACGTCTTGCCTGAATCTCAGCCCAACATGACTGTGAAGTTCGCAGCAAACGACACTTCGCGACTTAGGCTCATCAGCTTCGTTGCGCTCTTACTTGTCAAAGTGCCATCATGCCGAATGGCCAGCTATTCCAGTTTATTTGCCTTTGCGATTACGGCTGCGCACGGCAACGTTAGTTTACTTCGTGGTGT
This sequence comes from Varroa jacobsoni, assembly GCF_002532875.2. Taxonomy (NCBI): domain Eukaryota; kingdom Metazoa; phylum Arthropoda; class Arachnida; order Mesostigmata; family Varroidae; genus Varroa; species Varroa jacobsoni. The sequence goes on along the minus strand of NW_019213569.1, from coordinate 28,706 downwards.
TGATGGGCAATACTATTCATTTTTCTTTTCAGCTCGGTTTGGATAGTAGTCATTTTACGTATGGACCGGATACTAGCAAAGCAAGAAAACACGTTTGGGCTAAGTGTGTCCCTTGACCTCGGCTAGATCGAAACCCATTAGTCTTCAGCTGCTCTCATGTGCTTACAATTAACATTGCACTTTGTCATCCAGCGACTATTAGCGAAGTTACTGGATGCATCATTCGTTCGTTTTTCGATAACGTACCACCCACGATGTATGTAAGAGAGTAGGAATTGAAAACTAGTAAAAGAATATAGATCTTCACATTACAACGACGCTTGACGATCTCACGATCGTATACAACGATGACGATAATCACGACTATTATTTCTTATTATTATTATTATTATTATCGATTTGACGAAGAACCTTTAACAGTTTACCAATGCTCAAAGCGTGTATTCTGACTTCATGGTTCAAGTCATTATTTCGAAATGTAATATTTGGATTGAATGCATGAGCCACCATTTTTATGAGACAGGTTGAAGGCCACGTGCTAGAGTTGGCGGTTACCATATGCCGAATAGGTCTGACGTTTCCGCATAGACTACCTTCGTGCACATCGAAGGGAGGTATTATAAAGGCAAACACTCTGTTAGTTTAATAATTTGTTGTTCGTGTGTAAACCAAACAAATACCATAATATAACGTTCAATAGTATCATAATACATTGACTTTTATTTTTTTACTCAACAATAGATAGAATAGCCACAATATATATGCGAAGTATAGGGGTACTAAGTGGCCTGTGTTTAAATTGTGTGTTAACAAACTTCGTGTCGTGGTGGAATGATTTATTCTTATTTGAAGAACTCTAACGGCTTAATTACTGGGCATAGAGCTCCGAACATACGATCGAAATACGATCAAGACATGCTGTAGAACGTTTTTCTTACTCTGTTCACGATAGGTTAGGTTAGTTACTAATTTAATGTTGATTTAAGGTATGCATGATAAATAATAGATTCTCTTATCGAACAATGTACAGGGTACGAAAGCCCAGTTATTCACAGGTAAGTTTTTTCGATATGAGTCTTATAGATAAAGTTAAAATGCTGATATGTAAGTTTTCGCAAGCGATGCACCGCCGCCTCAGAGGTAGCATATCGTTTTTTTGAAGTACCTAGTATGGGTAGTTAATTGAAGCCGTTATCTTTTAGCCGTGCTTGTTAGCTTAAAGGCTATGAACTAACCATGCCTTGTATGGTAGCCTAGATGACGAGAATTTTGTGTGCTGTGAAGCTGCTCAGCTGAAAGACAGCCTATTCTTTAAGGGGGATATTCTTTAACTACGTCTTGCGCCCTGTTTACCGTTTCATTGCTGTTTCAACCGTTATGTTTTCACCAGAACAAAACCAAATGACTATGCTCAGTTTTATGTCTTGACTACTTCATGAAGTCTTCCAAGTTTGCCAGGCAAACACGTTATCTATCACTGGACTCGCCGATTGGTTATCTCACATTGTCATGAGAATTCTCAACTAAGCACGATGTTGTGGTAGCTCCATGCAAGAAACGGTTTTAAGATGCCGTTAGAGAAACTGGAACACCCACACTTCAATTTGCTAGGCAGAAAAATCATCGATAGGAGAATATCAACAGACGAGCTAAGAAGATGGATCATATCAGAAACTGATTATTCTGAACGTTGTATTGATTACCCTAAGTAAGGAACAAGATAAAGCGACCTATTACGCCGGAACGATGGGCGCTAAAAACATATGTGCTGTTTCCGAGGTGGAGCAGATTGCTTATTGTAGTACCATGACTTATGCGGCGGGGCAGATTAAATCGAGATTTGGTAACAAAGCCGGTTTGAAAGAGCTTGCCCCTCTGTTACCGTGGAAAGCACAAATAATGCAAAAGGTTAGATACACAAACTTTATATAGTAAACGTTTAAAAATGTTGGCTCTCTAGTAAAAGTACCCCTCCGAAGTTTGATCTATTCATTCCTTTGGTACGTTTGGGGTTTTGGGACATCCTAGTAATTTTTGTTGTTCCAATTTTACAAAAATAGGATAAACATTTAAATGTATTGTGTCAGAAAAGCGTTCCTTGCGAACATTGTTCATATAAAAACTTATGCAGCTCAGTTGTGTTGCAACTGCTAAGAGGTTTTGTTGAAAATTCCCTCTTGGGTGATCCACTGTCTGGATAGCAGTAAAACTTTTATGCTGAGTAGCTTCAGGACTGTAGGACAAAATTCAAATACTTAATTTATCAGATAGACGTCGCTCAGGAAGCCGTTCTGAATCGTGTGCTCGCTATAGAAGAAACAGGGAGAGAAAAAGCGGCTTTCCTCTGAACTAAATAAATTGGCATGATACTGTGTACCGTTTACCCTCGAAGTTGCTTAAAATAATTCTTTGTAACGGACGTTGATAGGTGGGCATTTTGCTCACACCCAAAAATCTTAGAGACAATTACATTGATAACTGAGACGGTACCACTGTTGCAAAGACCTTGGTCAAAAAACTGTATATCTATACCGAACTGAAAATTGAATCGGGCTGGTACAACTTTTTCTGATCTACAATTACAGTGGTCAAAGAACTGGCAGCACCTATTTCGTCATTTGCCCAGCTGCTGTACCCGACAATCTTTCTGAAGCCGATTATAAGGCGACTCAGAGACTGGATAGCTTTGGGTAGAGAAGGATGCTGCCCGAAGAATTTTGCATGGAAAACTCAGTCGAAAGCGGCTCGGTAATTAGAAGGACGATGGTGGATAGCTGATTAGCTCATAGTAAACTGCCTCGAGGCCGACTTCATCGGACCTGATAGAGGTCCAGTAGATCGAAATAAAAACGATTCTATTGGCAGCAACGGTGGCGTCGATGGCGGTAACGGTGAACTTTTCCTTGACCTTGAACGAAGTTAACAAAATTAGGGTCCAAGGTCATCGGAAAACGGTATCCTCGGTGCCAAGCCATTCGACCAGCGTAATACGTTCTCAGAAAGCTTCGGGTTGTTTGTTGCTGGCGATCGAATGCAAACGGGAGACTATTCTGCCTTCAACTGAAGGCCTCTCTTATTAATTTGTGCTCTGTTTATGGCATAATATTGGTCGCATATATATGTAAGTCGCATAATGATCCGGCTATCTGGCGGAGAGGATTGCTAATTGAATTGTGGGTATTTGTGGGTCAGATTTAATTTGATTTATGAGGTTATCTAAATGGCGTTATTGCAGGCGCTGCTAGCATCTCCTTACCTGAGTAAGTTTACTGGAAGCGAGTTTCGGTCGACGTTAACAACTAATGACTCTAATCAGGCGTTACTCAGCGCCAGTTGCCGAACCTGGGTTTTTAGGTAAGCTAAACTGAAGACTCTTATGTGCGTTCGTGGGACAGCTAGTACATATGATGCGAGGGCTCAATGTAAGAGCTTTTGCGGATCAGAATATGCTACAGAAATAAACAATGAAAGAGCAAACTATTATGTAAAAGTAAAGCATGCTTATTTCTTACCATATATTGTTATGAAAATAGAGAACACTGTTTATTCGATAAAAAGACGCCGCGACAGTTTCTTCAGAAACAAATGCACAGTTCAGCATGCTTACTCAGATGTCACACTACCTGGGAATTTTCAATGATCATTAAAAACATGTTATCTGCATGCTACACAACATGCTAGCATGAACGTGAAAAAAATATACCTACATATACGTACTTAGTTGTAAGGTAGGCATACTTCGCTTACGGGAATGTTACATTAAACCGTGCATTTGTGTCCCGAGTCCTTAGTTCCATTGGTTTATTATTGCCAGCCAATATCCCATTCGAATGACAGAGGCATCCATCTTTGGTTTTCGTTCAAAGGTGCAATCTTTTCCAGCGCGAATATAGTTTGTTCTGTAACGAATACTGGCGCATCGAACTGTTACATCATATTTGGTATAGCAAAGTGGCCTGATAAAGCTATGTCCTACTAGAAGGATTTGTAATATTGGCTTCTTTTACGCAATTGCAGCATATCCTTTGTGGTTGTGCGTAAGCCTTTTTATTTCTCTACTGTCTACCCACGTTGGATGTTACCATCGAAAGGAATATTCTATTGTAAATAAATACTACGATGTTTTTTATTATTATGTTATTATATCTATTTTGTGGCGACAGAACACTATAGTTTTTGACGCAAGCTAGCAGCGATGAAGGGAAGGGTGTTGTTCCAGCAAGGACGCGATTTGCTTCTAGTGGTCTGGGTGGAGGTCTCGACACCCCAGTTGAACGTTGCTACTAAGGTCTGACATACGAAATGGTCAAGATCTAAACGCAAACTAATAACAACGAATACGCCCGTCCTTGTGCAGCAGGCCGCGAGTGAAGGGCCAACTCTGCGCCAGAATATCGATAGCTGCATCGCGGCACGCATAGCTAAAACATTCACTTACATAGCATGCAGACCGTCCATTGCTTAACCGAATCGGAATAAGAAAAATGCACGACTGAATGTGACGCTCATCCCAGCTAGAGTGCTGGGATTGTCCTACTTGTGAAAGCCATACATAGGACACACATATACGCATATTGATTCAGGCAGCGACTATTTGCGTGAGGTTGTGGGAGAGTTATGCGGATCGAGTATCGCCAACGAAGCTGAAAAGAAACCGTAAGGAAACGATAACACTCGACGAAGTGAGAGGTCGCGATGTGTGACACTTTTGATATGAACTACTGGATTGTCGGTTGGTTGCGTTTCCTACTGCCATTTTAGTTAAGCTATGCGTGTTCGTGCAATCGGACCGAAGTTTAGTAAGCGTCAAACTTAACTATCTTTGATGGTCGTGCACTCTTTTGTATTCGCCGCCCGAGCGAATTCATCAAGCTGAGCGATAATTGGTCCCTAACGAGGTTGACCTATTGAGACCTAGCCTGTATTTAAAACTCCATCAAGGGTGCGCTAGTGAGTATGGCACAGCTATATAGTGAGACTGTTACGCTGCAAGAGAGGGAATCCTTAGCAGGCAGCAAGCCCTGAGAGCTTTCCAAGACCGGCATTCGCATTACCAGTTTTAGGCAAAATAACGAATGCTTTATCCTTCTGACGGGTTACTCATTGCGCTACGCTTCAATTCACGTAGGAATTAAGGAGGTTCACTGCCCTGAGGTAAAATTGACGCGATACGTTTTCGTTCGATAACAGTTTCAGACGTCTGTATTTGGCAAGTCGTAGACATTGTGCATTCGTAGAATCTACCGGTAATAGAAAGTCTGGCCGTAAAAATTTTCTATACAACCAGTTAGAAGTGTAGGGAAGCTAGAAACATCGTTGTTCGAAGACGTCTTTAAAGATGCGCAGGGAGAGCGTGACTCAAAATGACTACGTCAGACCCCTCCCTTAGCGGAACGTGGAGATCAGTACAGATAACTTAACACAGTACGTATATGCTCAGCTAGCCATGGCATTATCTGAATGGAATCACCATAGAGTGAACCACGTAAGGCGTGTTATCGTTGCTATTCACCGTTAACTTGGCTACGCTATTTTATGCTACAACGACGCTTTACTGAGCGCCGTTATATAGTCCATTTGAGTGTGCATTGATTTTGCTGCAACACAGTAAAACGGCTAAAAACCTGTGCGGGGTGCGTAAACAGTAGGTAGGTTAAACGCCTACCATACGGGATCGGTATAATACCAGATTTTTTCCTAAAAAATCTGTTATTCACAGAAATCGAAGTTGTAGTTTCATGCTATTGATATCGAAAAAAAAAAAAAAAAAGAAAGCCTACTTTAAGATTACTAGTATTTAAATCTGTCACGCACACTTCTGCGACTGTTTGCTGATATACTGTTAATTTAATGAAATGATCTACATGTCTGCAACTAGAGTGGAGGGTTCGTGAACATGATTTTATAGCACTTATTAGTAATAAGTCTATCAAGGTCGAATTCTGATGAGTTGCTTGTATATAATAAACGCCTTTTGTGGGCCTCAGAGCAAAATCAGGTATAAGTGACGTCAGTTATTCGCAACGAAGCTTAAATCAAGCGAACCTAACAATGAACGAACTTCTCCACCTCGTGACTTTTCACAGCCGAGATAATCCTTAAATTTTTTAAAGCCTAAATATTTTTGAATACTATTTTTTTTTTTGGAAAACACACACACACAATTCGCACAGGTTCGAATTTAGGTATGTTTTTAAATAGATATGTTGAACGGGTTCGATAGATAAAACTAGGACAATCATAGAAATGTATGTTCCATCATTTAGCGCACTTTGTGCGTATGTCGTATTTTTCGAGTCAGGGTGCCTCTTATGTAATTGAATAAAGCAAGCTTTGAAATATTTTTTGCTTGTGAGCATTGAACCCGTTCAGGAGGCGTTGAGTGGTCTAAAGGAGTGTTCTGAATATGTAATCAGCCGAGCTGCCTTCCTGGAACTTTGACTAATTAGTTCAATGTTTGTGGAACTAATGCTATTTTGAAAGATAAGCCCACCTAAGTTGAGCTTTAAGCTAAAACAAATTTAGTTATGGTTATCGGGAATGGTCATTTCAAAGTATCTGTCTGAACTTTAGTTTATCAAATGTTATCTAGAGGCAAATATCACAGCGTTCTCTATCGACTGAAAAAGAAAACTATTACTAGTCACTCATCAAGTTTGGTATGATCAATTGTCCTTTCTTTATGAACAGATTCAACAAGTCACCTCTTAGAAGGACTTGCCTCCGTAAGGAGTTTATACAAAATGGCTTTTGCTCAATTTGTTTGGGAATTTATAAAAAGGCCTGCTAACAGTGCCCGTAGTATATTCATTCGTCTCCTTTATGTCATTTGCTTTGAGAATCTGCCATTGTCAGGATCTAGTATATTAACGGGCCACAGCTTAGGATGCGCTCCAACTTCCTTCGGCCCAAGTAATACACGGAATTTAGGAAACATTATATAAGTGGCCTCATTCTTACCATTTGCGAATCTTATCTAATTCTCAATACTACCATTTAAATATGTTTCCCAAACGAACAGGCCGATTTCACAGTTCACCCACCAACGTTTCCACCGCGTAAATGAGTTTACGATATACGTCCTACATATAAAGTGAAATACAACTTTTTGCAACTCCTGCCATTTACACTAATCATCTATTTACGCAAATATACATGTGTATGTGCGCACAAGCTATAAACGTTTGTAAAAGGCCTCTACATAAATAAATGAATTACTGGTTCGAGTTCACTGCCCTTCTTTAACAGAAAGTTTTCTTTCCCTGTTACGGTCTGTCTGTCTGTCTGTTCGGGCCTAGTCTTTTTCGTCTCTGGGGGCCCAACGAGGCACGCGTCTGATTCTGCTGCGCCAGCGAAGACTAGGATGAGACCCAGCCTGACTGGAAGACCGAATGACTCGTTGCCCAGCTGAGACGCCGTATGAATATCATGAATAATGTTAACAGCCTCAGGACGACCGGCCGATGGCAGAGCTATGACCAACGACTTCAGCGGAAAGAAAAACAGAACACGAAGGAACGACTGAAAAAGCGCTAAGCACGAGTTGCCACGGGGCCAAGTGTGAAATGGGGGCAACAGAACAGAAGGTATCAAAGGAATAAAAGGAAGAGAGACAAAAAGAAGGTGCTGCCATCGGAGAAAATGCCCCTGCGGAACATCATCGTCCCTCGTCTAATCCCTGGCAACTTTGATAAGTCCTCAAAAGCCCGACAACGGAGTTACAGCAACGATGATCCGTTGTGCTGCTGATGTTGCCGCCGAAGCGGCCCAACGTGGTGACGCGCCCGGGTCTGCTTATCGAGTGGGAACATGTTTTTATCTAGAGAGCCCTTAATGGATAGAAGTCCTTCTCGCTGATCCCACTGACGTAGCGGTGTGATTATCACGATCACAGACACAATACGCAAAGCTATATTAGCTAGCTTATCCCGCAGTGCCCCGACCGTAGCTGTAGCAGAGTTCAGTAGCCCTGTAGTAATTTCTCTTTACTGCTGATGGCTGTGGTAGAAGTGCTAGAGAAAATTGTGGTCTTCTCGTCGACGTTGGTGCTGGCGATGACAACGGAGAAAAGGGGAACAGAAGAGTCTGAAAAAGTGGGGCAAGAGTGAACGCCACACAAGTACGGCCTCTACAAGGTTGGCTTGGAAGAATATAATATCGATAGTATACAGTTAGGAGAATTGCGTGGGAGACGATGAAAATACTATGACCTCGTCGGAGCGGAGATGGGTAGCCGCCGATGCAGACGAAGCACGCGGAAGGTGCAGCACTAAAAACCGGATGAGCAACAGGAGACAGAGACCAGAGCGAGCCTATCGAGGAAAAATAGCAAATTGAGAAGCAAAGGTTAGAAGGCAATGCGCGGCCGTAAAGCATAAGAGCGCGAGGAAAAAAGGAATACAAACGAGAAAATTCAACATATCACAATAACTGAAGACTTCCAACCACGAATGGGCATGTTGCATATTGCATGATCGGGTTGGGCTGTGTGATGAGGCCAGGCGAGCGCATTTCTGTATCCTATAAGTCCAATGTTATTGGTTGGGCTGGACAAGCCGTATAGGTGGAATTCCACAGCAATATTCCACAGGAGACAAGAAAAAGTTAAGCTGACAAAACAAGGGGCCAAATTCCGCATAATGTAAGTAGAGGTTTAAGCCTAAAACGATTTTGTTTTTTTATAGGCTTGGGTTTATGACTTGATGCACCGTCGAGTCGTTTTTGTTTTAAGGTCTTGAAAATAACGAATGGTACTTCGTTGTGAAGGAGGGGGCCTAAGAAAATGGTTGAGTTAGCATGGGCTGGAAATGAATGAACGTAAAGGATTACACGAAGAGGCATCTGAAGAACTATATTAGATTTTTGTTTAGGCTATATTTAATTTATCTAGTAGAAAATATCAGTTTCGATTAAATAAAATGTTTTAAGCTAGATTTCGCATTTAAGGCTTTGCTTCAGACGACTGGCCCCTCCCAGCCCGGAATGAAGTACATTTACGCCTGAACTTGTGCTTAGGCTATCACATATCCTTTAAAACGCTAGTTGTGGACCCTCAGATATATGCATACGTTATAATGAACAGTAATAACACTATTTAGGTTTGGTTCTTAGATCATTTTAATGCTGGGTGATTGTAGGCGAGTAGAGCTCATCAAATTGCTACTACAAATTGCTAAATTTAGCTTGTAAGAACGACGAAATGCAACGCTGAGGTCCGGAACTCAACCCAAATAAGTCTTTCCTGCTTATATACTCTAACAATCTGATAAGTATATTGGGTTCACGTCCGACTTTGTTATATGTATATATACGTACACAACTTATTAAGATATATATACTAAATCATATTTGCTCGTATGTAAGCAAATATATGGGAGATAAGAGTCGATAGACCAAATCTATAATTTTTTTTTCGCGTCAAGGTGAATCGTCTCCGTTGCTCAGCTGCGTTCAAGCCTATAGCGTTTGAATCAAAAACCTCTCACAAACAAATTTTACTAATCGTAGAAAGAAAACTTGATTTTAATTAATTTAGTATAATAACTACAATCATACAAGTGGCACTGCACGCAGCATTTATTGATAGAAAGACGATTATAGATTGCAGATCATCTTCTTAAAAAGACATCTGAAGTTGTGGCGCGTGTTTCAATTTTCAAACTGCAATAAAATTAAAACATGAGTTTTGAACTATCATGAAAAGTAACTATGTTATCATCCACAGGATACTAAATTTCCATATATTCTCATAGACGTAAGAATATCTTTATTAGCATTTTATGCCGTTCATCTGTAATATAAGCTCTTTTATAAGGGTGTTTTTTTTTGTATTTAAGATGTATCCATACTCTTTAAGTCTGAGGCCGTCTACTTGGATCAACCGTGCCTTCAAACGGCTAGTCACAGAATTCGGTCACAGAAGGTGTGAACATTTAGATGATTACGACTATGAGGGAATGGTAGCTTATCGTATAAGCCATAAGCATGGCGAAAATTCTACTGCTAGAAACACCGCGGTTTTGAGTTAAAAAAAAAAAAAAAAACCGGGAAAAGAGTGTTGAGCCCGAAAACGAATTTCGTGTAAAGTCCCCTGCAAAGGCGCATAATGAAGAACTGAAGGCTGTCGTAAAAACTGACCCATTTCAAAATGTTTGGGTACCAACATTCGAGTTTAACGTACTATCTTTGTTCACCTACATAAAATTATTAGGATAAAAATATAGACAGATAAAGCTCGTTAAGATCGACAATCGAGGATCACATCAGAGGTAAGGACTGCTGTCACGTGATAATCGTGATCCATTCTTGTGCCGAATTGTGGTAAAGATGGATCCTTTACGATAATCGCAGCCAGCCTCATTGATGAGAAAACGGAAGTGAGCTGACGAGACGCCATGCGCGGCAAAAGTTTATAATATAATATCTGTGTAGTGGTCTAATGCAGCTGCGATCCTCTAAATTTCATTAAACCCTACTCATCAGTAATTACGGTTAAAGCGTGCAGTCAACAAGGCAACGAAAAAGGTCCGCAAAAAAAAGCTGACAAGACTAACGAACAAAGGTAGGCTAGTTCTTCTGCACGATGACGCTCAACTTAACACCGTAGAAGTACTTGCCAAATATTGCAGCCACTGGTAAGCAAAATCTAAAAACTTCTTAAAAAGAGAGTTTTAGATATCTCAACATGTCTAAATTTTTGTCTTTTGGTTTATTAGGGTTTCGTACTCCAGACCTCTGCAGCAGTAATTTAACTTGATCACTATCCAAATTATGGAAGATTACAGATAATAACAGTCCTGCCTCGACTGAAAATAAAAGAATCTAAAAACAGCGTTTTATGCTATTGATTCTTGCAGAACTTTCAACTACTAACAAAAGTAAATAAATGAAAGAAAAGTGTTACCGATAACAGATTCCAATTTGCTACACTGCAGGATAGCTTATCCAGCTGTTTTGTATAATCTCTCCTTAGAATGTACTTCATGTCGATACTATCTTGGCGGACAAGGGCATTTCTAGAGCAAGCCTTTGCATCAGCTACTGTGCGCACATGCGCGGCGCAAACGACATCATCATAAAGTTGCAGCGCCTGCCGCCTGGCCAGTGGGGGTGCGTTGGTGGTAAGCATATGTCTTCTAGATTCGGTTGACAAGCTTGTGTTTTCAGCGACTGGCCTAGAATTTTTGGATTTTTGTCACATGCTTCCCTCTGCTAACTTCACAACAGCAGCAGCAGCAGCGTCTACAGACGCAATCGCTATCTCCAAGCAATGACCGATCAATAAATCGATACCGGACACATAGTTCCGTCGACAAACGCAGACAAATGCCGTCACTGCTTTAGGCGTCCTTCAGGTGATGCGACCGGCCCAATACAACACATCACGGTACCTAGGCCATGCACACACGCATTCCTTAAAGCTGGCGTTTGCATATAAACCTTAGCAGAGATAACAAACACGTGCGATTTCGCTACTAAATCTATAAAAACTATAATGATATCAATATGCAGTCATATGCAGAGGTGTTTTTAGAGAGGTGTTGCAATAAATAATTAGTAGCTTCATTTTAGACAAAACGTTAGGTTATTGTTCATATTGAATATGATTGGGTTCTTCAGGGTTGCCGTTTTAGTAATATTAGCAATAATTAAGGATCTGTTAACACTGCTCGTAGGTGGGAATGGAGAAAACAAGTCAAGGATACGGATTAAAACAAGCCGCTAAACGAAGTGCTGCAGAAATACATTTGTGGGTAGACTGGTAAGTACTGGTAAGAGAAAAGCATATTATAAAATAATGTGGTACCCAAAATAAGGAAAACCTCATCGATCATCGATTGTACAGATATAGGTGAAGTAACCGTTCGTCTTTCCAATCGATTAAAACTTCGCCATTGCCATAACATATTAAAACGAACAAAGCAATGATTCGGATTGATCGGTTTCGATTGATTTGAACACATCTTTACGTTAACTGTTTAGTAAATGGAAAAAATGCTTTTGGAGTAAATTATGAGAATGTGTGTGATTCTAACCTAATGTTACCTATTTCGGTCGTTCCCAGTGACAGTATTTAGGGCAATGACAGCTTCATATAGGTACAAGATCTAAACTCGTTCAGAATTAGGCTGTGGGTTTGAACCCATTTTAATGGATTTTTTGGGTACCATAGTCAATTTTCTGGACCTCGATGTATGCTGCGAGCATCACCGCTGTGTGACTAGGTTGGAGACATCAATGTGAAGAATTGACGTCTCTAAAAATTTGTCATTCTTATTTACAACATTAAGTAGTACTTATATTACTGGCAAGTTTGTAGTTGAAATGTGCATACAACTAACGCATTTACTACAAACTATAGTAGCATTTTTATATATTTTTTTTTTGCGAAATTCAGCAGTCGTCCAGACAAAGCTCGAGAAGTTTGCCCAGATTAACTTAAACTTCCCCTTAGCGTTTGCACTGTGCCGGGCCTCTTTTCGAACTAGTATATCGTCCAGGGTTGAACAATGCTTCCGCTTCTACCGTTGACTGTATTTCGAATTACGACAAAAGCGCGATTCGGGCCGCAAAGTCTATTCCGGCGCTAGGCTCATCACACATTCTCAGCGTCGTTTTACGCCGATAGTTACCACATAAATTGCTCTACAATTCAGTAGCTTAATAACACGATCGAGTGTCGAAGGCAGATGCAGTTGATGAGATTTGTCGCACCGACACCCGCAACAACTCCGAAATTCTGTTGCCGAGCCGTAGCCATCTGCTTGTCGCTTGCTGCAGGGGATTCACAATAAATCCAGCAAACGGACGGCAACGATCTGATCAAAGGGAATGACAGGGTCTTGCTTGGACGTAACCAGGGATTTCACGTTAGGTCTATCGAAAATTCGATGAATAGAGATGAGATCGATAAGGGGCAACTAACCGAGCGCCTACGGCCTGCCTGGAGCGGCAGAGCCACTTTACAGAAAAAGTGGGCCGGGTTATGGGATACCGAGCAGGGGTTTATTTCGCTTCAGTTCATTTTCGTATTACCGCTTCAAGCAGTAGCAACGGCAGCTGCTGCTTTTATGGATCACCGTACGTCGCCATCTACCAATGGGTGCCAAGTTTTGATGGTACCGAGGCGCGTGGTTCGATTCTTTGACCATGCTTGTGAATGCCATCCTATCTCGTCTCCGAGCTTAGCCCTCCTATATGTCTAAGTAGTATACCCTAGAAGGCCTCAAAATCCCTATGAAGGATTTCTAGCAAGCTAGCCGGCTCAGCACTCTATGACTGTCAGCTCTCAGCATGCAATTCAAGGAAATTCAGATATAGAGTGGATAAATGGCTCACTATAGAACTCAACGAGATGGGCCTGTTGTGGCCGAAAACTTCATTATTGGCGAACAATGTGATGGTAATGGAAGCCAAGGGTGGAAGTGAGCGCCAAGCCACGCGCCGGCATATTTTTTTTTCTGAATTAACTTTGGGGATACTGTTTTAACGTCTTGTTGAATTAGATTTCAGTTAGCTAACGTGATAGACGGGTAGTCGACCAATGGGGACGTTAGGCTGATATTTTAAGGGCCATAGAATAGATATCGGTGACGCGTTTCTGGCATATGTTGACGTTCTCAGTGCAACTTAGGCAGATGCTATGGTTGTAAATATGTGCTTCACATACCCTTCGTTGGAAATAATAACAATAGCTATAAACATATAGGGACGAAAAACGACGCACACATAAGACGTTGTAACAAGTGCTATCAACCATGTTAGACCTATGCTTATCGCAGAATGGTAGTATGTACTTTGTGCTCCTTATTGATTCCTTTTTGCGATCCCTATGCTATACGGTTTGATGTCCTACGAAGTACTCTTCCCGAGTCTACGGAAATTACCAATAGCGAACTAAGCAATTTTTAGGAATAACTAGCGCCATGTTAGGCTTAAGAACAACTGAAACGATCCGGTTTATAATGCTTATATAATCTACGCGTATCACTCAAGTTGTTATGCAAGAGAGAAAAAAGGGAGAGGGAGAGAGAGAGAAACAGTATTTATAAAAAATCGAAATTCAATAAGTACTTGGATTCCTGTGAATATCCTGCTGGTCCGATTGCGGCGGACGATGTGGTTCATGGGTTACAGTGATCCCCGATCCGAGAGCCCACAAACTATTGAGCTAAGTGAAGCAATGAAGCTCAGCCGTCTACTTCGCGTGTAATTCTCAGTGTTTCCTCCGTCGTCCTTGAAATCATTGTTGTCGCCTGTTCGTCATTAAGCTCGTTAAAACCTGAATTACTTGCTATCGAAGTCGCCTGCATCTAAGAAATTCATCCATCATCAATGAGCTGCCAAAAATGTCAATTTATGTCATCTCTTGAGGGTCGATCCAACGCGAAAACCGTATAACATATCTTGTTCTACGTAGTAGAAAAAGGATTCTAATAGTTGCTGTTTTTACTACTCAGGTCCGTCCTTTCTTTCTCTACCGACCTGACCTGAGCGCAGGGACCATTGCAGTCGGGTTCAGGAGCGTTCCAAAATATACATGTAATACCAGACAACACATTTATTCGTGGAATTATGCACGCGATTGACGATACAAAATGTCCAATGATTTAATGGCTTATGTTTAATCCACCTTGAAATTAAAAACTACGGCTACTTTTATTTCTTCCTAGGAACATGTGTGACGCAACTAATCAGACTTGAATTGTCCTACATCCATGCAAAGTGTTTTCTAACGAAAGCGAGGAACGATAAAAGCCGATTCTGCTTATGGCTAATGAGGACACTTGCTTAGGGAATAGTATACTGGGACTATATGTCCAGTGTTTTTTCTACTTCATGAAAGTGGAAGCAAAGTAAGGTTTCCAGATTTCTTCTTGTTTGATAAGAGTTACTCAATTTGGTCGGTAGATGCATGACTAAGGCGGAATATATAGTTTAACGGAAAAAAAATAAAGCATTGATACACGATGAACATACACTTATGAGCAAAAAAACACGACAATTATATAGGTATGTTTTTCGTCAAATGTCGCAGGCAGGATGCCTTTGAAATGCACTTGGCAAAAAAAATTCTAGCTAATTATCGATCTATTAATAGATTTTCATCAAGTTTTTCTTCAAGTAAAAACAATTCTTTAATCTCTCCGATAGACTTCCTGTTTTATTTTTTATCGGTTATTTTATAAATGTGTCCATTTTTTTGCTTAACAAATAACAGTCATCCACAATGCTAAAGAGTGGCGTAGAACTCTGACACACATAATCATTAGAATATTTTCTATTAGTAGAAGGATATTTGCAGATGGGCTGCTTTCAATTTAGGATTAATTTAAGTTTTCGTTAAACGAAAGTAATATAATTATCGTAAAGATTTTAACTTCATTTTTCAAGTTCCGGGGCCAGGTGTGATATGTGAAATTGACCCGCAACTCCCTGCCTTAAGCTGTACTCCGACTAGTAACAAAATCATTTGGCGGCTCCGGCTTTGATCCGTTCATAAACGCGCCTTGTTTTATTATCACCTGGGTTTACCAGGGTGTTGCACGTCAATAATGATAATATAAAATGATTTATTGTTGACGCAGACGATTGTTGTTTAAAGTACCAGCTTCTACATCCTATCAACGTCGCATTTGGCGGCATCTATTTCATGATGGTGCTAATTGTCTTAGTACTCTGATTACAATCTCACGTAACGCTTGAATTTAACTAGACGATTTCAATTGAAGAAAAATACATTTCTTCTCGTTAGACGTATGTAAATGCGCAGGCATACTTAATAATATCTTCATGAAGAGCCATTTTCAAGCCGATTTGAGCCAAGGGTATACGTTCGCCAGAATAAATCTGTGTGAGTTACGATGGCGGCTATTTACAGCTTTTTACAGCTTCGCTTAATATGAAAATGTAGCATTAAGACACTGATCTCACTCGAGTATAAACTAGTAACAAGTGGTGTGTTGTACAATATGATGCATCTAGAGATTTCAAGGTGCTGCGGGCCCATGAGAGGACAACCTTGACATTCCACCACGTTATTGCCAGTGTGAGATTAGCCGATTGAAGGCATGGTCAGGTATTACCGTTTGAATAATCTTCCGAACTCAACACAGTCATTGGCTCAGTTGGTTTGCTAAGTCCTTTGATGCGCTTCATGGAAGTAGGCCCACGTTTTTTTGTACTAGAGCGTCCATAAGCAGGGTCTGAGTAGCAACAGCACAGCGTCCTACCACAAGGCTCGGTGTAATGATTTCTCTGGCATTTATGTTGGTTATGGGCATTATCAGAGAACCGGAATCGAATGGTGGCTCTGCCATATTTACTGCTTGTATTTTGATAGTGTCAAATTTTTCTGAGGCGCACGCTAATTGGACGGTGTACGTATACAAACGTAGGCGCTCGGTTGCGAGGAAATATATCTCTCTTAGCTCGAAAGCCGTTAAGTAAACAACGAATATTGGCTTAAAAAAGCTTTGTAGAAAGTGTATAGCAGTACATCAGACCCATCTTGCAAGCGACGTTTGCATGCTGACTAAGTGTTTGGTTCCAGTTGTTCCAGTAGATAGCTATCAGCTGCACCATAAGGACTTACGTCCTAACGAGAGCGTAAACACAATCGCGAGCACTCCATATAAACGCCCGCCGATAACAGCACACTATTTTTAAACATCACAGATACGGCTTATTTGCTTCAAAGTTAGGAAGCAAGTAAGCAATATCTATTAATTTCGATACGTCAACATCTGAATTTCAAACTCCGACATACGATGCTCAACAATTCCAATATCGTAGGAGATGATCAGACGTTTTTTGATGGACCACTGTCCCGATTGAAGGAACTAACATGCCCGCAGTATTTGCCGAAAGACGCGGTTATGTTATATATCTTTCTCAAACTTGGTACCGAAGAGCGTATTTTGGAATTTTGCCAGTGTAATCATATACGAAAGGCGTAACCTCTAAAGTCTAAGTGCAGCTCATAATGATCGGTGCTCAAAAGTTTTGCAGATGTCATTCAGACCTCCTGAATCCCATGAAAGTTCGCTTCGTTAAAGGCGCCTTGAGCATATAGGTTTACTGGAGTAATCGCTAAATTTGAAACTTCTAAAAAGAATACCAGAGTCCTGGTGGACCGCCATAGGCTCACAGGCGTGCTCAGGGGGATCTCCGTGATAGCGCGGTGGTAAGCCGTATGTGCCTACCATACTTTGGAGGAAGCGCTAGAAGGGACTTACCGTCTAAATCAATACTCGACTAAAACCATTTCGGCCATAAAACTGGATACTTTAGATGCATACTGAAGATTGAAGTGTGCCCATCAACGAGCAACAACAACAACCGTTACTCCGTGTAAATGAAGTTTTATCCTTTTTATCTGCATTTGTACAAATTTCAGTCTGAATTGGCGTCTTGTAGCAACCCTAAAAAAAGGCGGTCTCTTTTAAACGACTCAAGTCTCCACCTGCAGCATTAGTATTATTTGGGATATTTAAAATGAGATCTTGTGGTTTCGACATGTATCGGCAAAACGACAACAAGAGGTCTAACAATGTCTACTAGGTATGGTTTATATACGTTAGTTTACTTCTTACGTTTACTAAATGAAAGTCACGATTTTACCTTTGTTTATGTTATTCCTGGTAACAAATTGGCGGCTACGCATGATATCACTTACCACAGTGACAAAGTCGACCTTATCATTACGGTAGCTTACAATACTTTACAATTTATACCAACTTACAATAGCGGGAAAGAAACAAAATCGGAAATCACGAAGAAATCTCTAACTTCGCGGCCCCTTGCATCTGATCAAACAACATTACCTTATCTCGGTAAGATGTAGATCGTATATATGGGGAAAAATGAATTAGGCTTAATGTTGATTAATCGTATTTCGATGTTTGGGCAACGATGGTGTTTATTGCTTGGTATTTTACTAATTCTTTTCAAATTAATGATCAGCTACTTAATAGCATTGGGAAACTTCTTCTTGGTTCGTATCAAAAAAAAATTTATTTGGAAAATAGACTGTGAAAGCGGGTATTTCTAGTGGTAAGAAACAGAAATTCAACATTTATTATACAGATCGCATTGAAGCAAAAAAAAAAAAATACCAATAGTAATCCTGCAAAGCAATCCTGTAAGAGCAATTTGCTATGCCCAAAAATAGTTTTTGCGAGCTCAAAAACGCAGTTCAGCGGCCTGTTTAAATCCAGTAATAAATCCCTGCCTTAGGCCTGTATTAAACTTGAACGATTGCTATATATGTTCTGGTTTCTCATATCTATAGTATCTCTACCGAATACGAAATTAATTTCCTGGGCCGTATCATCAATTTGACATCAACAAAAATTCACCTGTCTTTCATTTGACGTCCCGTCTTTGGGGGCCCAAACTCAACATAAAACCTTTTGCGATTGCACAGTAAACGCAAAAAACAACTTTCCCGCGGTGTATAATTCGGCTATCACCAGCTTTTTTTTTTGGTTTAAAAGTAGATTAGCAGCGCAACGTACAAAAACAGCGACCGCTTTTCAAGCATCTTCATATACAATACCTTTATAATAGGCATATGCAATGTGTAAGATCCACTGGATACAGGCAGTAATTAAGGCGGGTTTGTATAGCCAAACACCGAAAGTGTCTAACGTCAATTTGCTCAGTTCCGCTATTACAATGCCACTAAACATCGTCAAAGTATTTAATCTCATCAAAACTGAATTCTTAATTGATGATCAGTAAGGGCACCACCGGCTGACGGGCGCAAGCTGGCAGCAAGATGGGCTCATAGAACAGGGAACTTCGTATGATCCATTATATCGTTCATATTTCTATGTTTCGAGTTTTACGTCCGGTTGGCTGGCTTCCAACACGAAATGAAGTCGATCTATGCCCTGTGAGTCCCGAACCTCGACCACAACGTGTCCCTGAAATCGCCCACTAAGCTATTACGGGGACCATATCGTTCATTCGAAAACCAGCTAGAAAACCTCTGTAACCTGTTACTTCAAGCCAGTTTATTAGAGTCAAACTAGAACGCTTCGCCTGCGCAATGCGACGAAGAGCTTCGGTAGCGAATCTAGCTTGAAACATGATTAGTAAACCTCCTATTGCCGGTGGGATCCATGAATCATAGTTTTCGACACACATTGTCCTGTAATTAAAGGAATCAGTCTGTCGACCGAGTACACTAGTTACGATATGTTAGCAGTTTATCTAAAATAAAGCATTCGAAATCAATGAAGCTCGGCATTATTTTCGAACGGAATTTTCTTCATTTATCGGTCTTGAATGCTGCAATAAATCACGCAGTTTGTCATTGAAACGATTTATCTTCACCAGTGGTAGCTAATCTACACTTAGCTGTACCGCGTCTTTACAAAACCCTAGGTTAAATCGCTCATATGATCAGTCAGCAAAAGGGACAACTAAGCCTAAAATCAGCGGTCCTATTTCGGGGAACAATAACGGCGCGTACAATGGATCTGTCACTCGATGATTCGTTCAGCCGAGGATAATCATCATAGAGTCAAAGGGAGTGATGAGTACAAAGCTCTTCTCACATATGGGATCGAGCTTTTCTAAAATATTCGAAATGCAATGTACAGGTTCATCGGCAAAGATAGACTGTGAACCGAGCGCCAAGCTGACCACATGCTATGTGTTACAATGCTTATTTGAGCAAACGTGTCATCGCTTTAGCGTGCAAAGTATGCAAACGATTCGTGCACTGGACAGTGCCGATGGTATCGTATGATCTATCTACCTATGAGTCTGCTACACGAAGATGCATCGTCCAAATTGAGTTTCTCTGTATGCCAATGCGTTTCCTTCCATAAAATTGCTATATATATATATATAGTTGAGTGCAAGGCGGAATGCCCCAAAAGGAAGAGCTTAAGGCATGCTGTAAACTAAAATCTTTTTTGGTCGCCGAAATTTAGTCACTTATAAACTGTCGTGAGTGCACGCCGGCATGCCGTCTAAAGAAGACTGGTACAACCAGGGACGTATGTCCACATGAAAAAACATACATGAAGAAATCGCTGAAGCTGAGGTTACCGAATACGTTATGTTATCTCGGCACGTCATCATGATATTGCATTAGCCCATTAAAGATGTGCAAAATCGATCCGCTGAACACAAGAAAATACTTCCTGGTATCCTCCTGGTAGATCCGAAAAGCTCACATTAGGACAAGCCGACGGTCACACAGTAGCTGAACGGAAGGAAATGTATCAACGCACTGAGACGTTCACTCGACAGCTCTAACGCGCCGGAAGGCAAATCACTTCGTTAGAAGGCGGAAAAGATTAATAACAGCGTTACTTCTCGAAGTAATGCTGTTATTAATTTTTTCTGTCATAATTACTAGTGGAATCTGCAGTTACTGTTAAGTCTTCAGTGAAAAAAACTGTGGAGCTTGCTACATACGAGATAGAGGAACAACAGTACCAACACAGTTTGTTTGGGAACTGGAAGGACCACTATATATAATGTATGAGCCGGCCTGCGACAGAAGCTTTGCTTCTAAGACTCATGAGACGCCCGCTGACTCAGCCAGTTGAAGCAGGGAAATAGGAAAGGCGACAGTAAACGTGTTTTTATTGCGGCCGACGCTAGTGAAGATTCATCTACATGATGCTCAAACCGGTGAAGCGGTTAGCCATCCATCAAGTATCAAGTTCATCGAATGCAAACGAAACATAAGCCGAACGATGTCGCCTTTGATAACGGTACCGGTTAACTATTAACTTTAATAAGAGAGGAATAACTTAACAACGTTGAGTACGCTTAGATTGTTACCGATTCGTGTGTTTTGGCTCCATAAGTGGTTTCGAGCGGATGATGTTCAATACGTTTGCGTATGCACGATGCATGACAAATTTCTTACGAACACTTCTGACGTCTTTCTCAGAGGGAAATATCGCTTGCTGTGCTTATGAAGCTGAGTGGTCGACTTTCGGGTGGTTAAAATCGAAAGTTCATCTTCAACCATGATGAAGAACGTGTACAAAGGAACCGCCAAACAAAAGTACTAATGTATGATGAATTGTATTGGTTATTGACGGGCGATGTACAAATCTGGATTTGCGTTCTTATCATTCAAACATGCCTGCAACATGGTACATGTCATATACATTTATTTTATATATTATATTATATTATCATATACATAAAATATATATAATTATATTATTGGGATCCGTATATGACATATTTTTTTCTATATACTATGTATATATATACATATTCATATACTAATATAATTAGCCCGGTGCATAGTACAGGAGCGCCTAAGATAAGATTTACATGGGAAAGTTACCGGCTCTCAAGAATAATAAGACTGTACAGCGTTCCCTTATGGTGTAGTCTGTTAATTCTAGTAACAATTTACTTTAATCGCTATAGTTGCACGAGCTTCCTGATGTTTTTCATAGAACAGACGCTTTCCGCTTTCAAAGTGAACAGTGAATGATTCTCCCTATTTTGGCCTTACAGCGGCTTCAGCCTAGATTTGTTATAAATACATATTGTAATAAATCTTCTTACGGAAATCGATATCTTTATTATAAATCTTCGTACAAAAATAGATACGGTTATGGAATTTTATATAGAAATAAATATTTTTATAGATATTTATATGAAAATAGGTATTTTTAGAGGTTTTCACAGTAGATCTTCGTACAGAAATAGATCGAGAATATTTCTATTCTATAGATTTAGAGTTAGCTTGTTTCGTCTACCTTGTTTCGTTCACATAGCTTAAAATTGTACTCTTTATACCAGTACCTATCGATATAGGCCATAATGTACCAGTGCCTTGCCTGTTTTTTTGGCTATATGTTTATGAACGACACAGGCTTTTGTTGACTCGTAAAGCAGTTTAAAGGTTCAAGGCACTGTCGTGTTTTTTAGCAACGAATCTTCAAAAAACAATTTTTCTTTCCTATCTTCGTGTTGTTTGGATTGCATAAGGGACTGCTTTTGCATTCGCCTTCATGCTTAAATAATTCAGTTTCCTTCAGTTAATGAGCCTTTAATAATTCAAAGACCCTCAGCTAAACGCAAATCCTAATTTGATGATTCACCTCTATTTAAGTACATGGAATCGTCTGGAACGCCTGTTTCGGCGCCCAATGGAGTTTCTAACGTAGCTTTCGATGCTTGTAAATATACCTCCCAAAATATCTGCTGCTCGTACCCCACAGTCGTATTCTCTATTTACCTAGCAGTCGGCGTTTGTGTGACTTAAGCATCGACGGTTAATGCAGATGGCTATGACGGTGTATATACATAGCCGTCAACCCACTATTAACCGGAACTTTCGCAGTCTTTTCCCCGTTCGGTGCTATTTCCGTTTGTGTTCGTTCTTTTCGATTCGCATTGACTTCACTAAGTATTTCAACTCGATGCTTTCTGACGACTCCTTTCTGATCTCGTTCACAGCTCGGAGCGTACATTGGCCAGGAAACGCTCGCAGCAAAACAAGGCCCTAAAGGGGTATGTCTTACTAGTGACGGAAATTGCTGCTTGCGTGAGCACCTAACCGCGAATTGAACGCTCAAAAAACAGACGGCATGTCATTTTTGCTTCAGGGTTTATTGAGGCGCAATTTCTCACTTCGGCGGTTTCATTGCCAGTTCTCCCTCAAGCTATCTATTCTGGCGCACTTTCCGAAATGTGAACACTACATCTTCGAAGATTCCTATTTCCACAACTTCGCATTGTGGCGTTATTTGTCTGACGCTTCTAAAGTAAACAAACTCAGGGCAGGCCAGAGTCACGGCCCACTGCAATAGAGAGTATTTAACGACTGTTCTAGAGAATTCGTGCTTTGTATGAATACGTTTTTCCTTTTAATTGCATGTTGGCGTTTGAACCGCGTAAGCTCAGACGCTTACGTCAAGAGATTCGACGTTTCGGAAAAAGAGATAGAGAACAGAAGAACCAGTAGAAACTACTCACAATATGCTATAGCAACCGACACAGACGGTGCATATCTGAATTCGGCCGAACGTAAGGCCCTGCTGTGTTCTGATGATATTCTAGTCAGCAGTCTTCTGTCGCCCAATCAAAAAAGCAACGCGTAGGAATTGAATATGTGGACATTGACTTCAGTGCTTGGTACTTTTGAAGGTCAGCTATCAATAAAGCGAGGACTTCTATTATTTCACTTCAAGAGAATTGTCGTGATAATGTGTTATCGTGATATGTTGTAGATAGATAAGGGGAAAGATCATTTTAAGGACTACCTGATAACGTCTTCTAGTAGGACGTCTCATATCAGTTCAAGCAACGATAAGAGCCTTTTTTGTTCAGCGGTATTTTAATTGTAATTATTCAAGGTATTATTGGTTTGACAATGGTTGCTCAGAAGATACAATTGAAAGATCTTCTTACAACATCGAATTCATATGCCTTGAATCATCTGCACAAACGGTGTTCTCTCGTGCCAACTGCATGACAACTGCATGCCTTCGAACTTTTTGCGGTAAAGCTCTAAGAAAATTTGCTGAAGCTTCTATGTTCCCTTGATTGTTCGAACTGAACCGCTCCGAAATTAACCCTAAAGTAGAATGTTGTGCCTAATGCAGACAAGTTTGTCGTTACCTCTAGTAAAGGTCTTCGTATATCGCCCAAAAAATACTATTGTTCTGTGCGCTTTTCTTTCGAACCGCTAGAAAAGAACTTATTTTTCCTAATTGAAAAGGCATTGCGGTATTCCTCGTTGTATATTCAAAATTAAGCTCTTTGTTCCTGCAATAGAGATTGGTTCGTTCTAGCTGATTTACTAATTTTTAGTGTTACTATTCGACGATCGGGAAATTCCCTTTTCCGGTATCTTCCTAAGACAAGAGTATTTATCTGCACAACGTGAATGACGACCAAGACCTGGGGCACGCTTTTTATATAAGGAAAAATGCCATTCTATGCCAAGGGTGCCGTGATGCACATGGAAAATACGTGGCCACGACACAGTGTGCGCGCATCCCACAATTCCAGTAATAGAGACCTCAGAATTGGAAATTACGAGACGCTCCAGGCTGAAGGTCGGTCATGGACTAAGGACCAACATTTTACCACTGGTTTTTTTGCGGGTTTAACTAGTGCTACTCTATTTTTTGCAATGGATAAACATCGCGAATCGAAAACCCGTCACAGGTAATTTGCATTGGTTGCTACTTATATCGTACACATGGTGCCCGTGATTGCACTTGTTTAGTCTTGGCTCAAACCCTTCCAGTCGAAGCAAAAAAAAAAAATCGTTTCTAAGCAATACAAAATATAACAGGCAGCACTGTGACAGAGCTCGTTTTGTTTTTATTATAGTATCAGTATAGTGGTAGCAAAGGCGAAAGCCTTTGCTTATTTCCATAAAAGCCCTCTTTCAAAAGTATTATTTATTTTTCTTTGTTCTTTTTTAGCATCTTATATACGAAATATAAACGCGATTAATTATGATTAATCGCGTTTATATTGTAGTTAGTAATTGTTCTTGTTAAACATACATTCAATGAAAATCGTGTCTGGATTTTTTCCGCTTTCCTTTCGAGTGATCATTTTTCTACCGATTAAGTTACTGAGAACTCGATTGTACCAATTCATTGTATCGTCCACCTTATCTTGGACACGTCGTAAAACAGATCGAGTTGAAGATCTTTTTGCAAGCCCATTCATGGGATTGCAGTTATGTTCAAGTTAGTATTAGCGATTTTAAAATGGACCATACCCAAAATGATACGTGAGTTTTCAACATCTACAGGAATCAAGAAAGCTTTCACCAGTCTGGCATTAAGGCTCCTTCAAAGAACGATCCTGTCACATAGTAATCCACTGCTATGTACGAAACTCTTCAGCGATAATGTATTCCCGTTGGCAATTCCATCAAATATTCGGTCAGGAAGCTCTCCACGTTTGAGCAAGCTTCTTTGAATTTTGCATCCGACGCCTTTGTCTTCGCTAAGCATTGTTTCATGCACCTGGCTCCTGTTAGCGCGAAATAGTGTGCTTACGCTAGTTTAGTAAGAAGGTAATACCACTGCACCATCTTACGAGAACCCTTTGTTTGAGAAGTACGACGCACACTCGTTTAGCTCCACTGGATACCATCATAGTTTGAGCAAATGTGCCATGTTATCAGCTTCGACCCCGAGTAGCTACTACCTCAAATAGTAGTAGTAACAAGTGACATAACAAGGATGATCTGTGCAAATCTAAGGCTAAATAAACTTTAGGTCTACTACAATCCGACTACCTGAATATTAGGTCTTACGTTTTATGCTATCTGTCTTAGTTCTAAGCATTGGTTAAGACGGCTAAGCCTTACCAAAACGAAACGAAGCCCACATAGGAGTGTCACCTCATTCTTTATAATGATGAGGGAAAATTTCTCACATATCATCCTAGATTAGATCACTTCGCGTTTCGATTCTGAGCCCTTTTCGGTGTGTGAGATAAAGAAATGTGGGTTAAATAGCTAACCATACGATTTTAGGGCAAGACTAGTACATGATCATGTCCTAATAATCACATCAATTTTACCATGCTTTTATCCGAGGTTTTAATTCAGCCGTTTAGTGGACGAGTCGCTTCTTTTTATTCACCCGACCGGTTTGGGACTAAGTATTTTACTTTTTCTCTCATCTAGAATTTTCTTCACAATTTCTTTCATAATTCTCTCTAAGTATCTTGATGTCGGCTGTTAACCCTTGTGTCACACCAACGTCCTCTAGGCCAATTCTCCATCCAACGTGAGTCTGCCTGTGTGAATATTATCTTCCTTTTAAGCCTAAGGGCATGGTAGCGCAGTACTGGATACTCTGTTCCGTTTACTGTTTTCACAGGACACAGGTGTCTGCAGTTTCCCTATGTCTGCCATATATGTCTGGAACTGATAGGTGTCTGGTCAGCATCCGAATAATGTAATACGTTAACCTGCCATGAGACCAGGTTTGCATGTTCGGGACCAGTAACCTGGTGCAGCGTACCGATGTTTGTCCTGATCGAGCCCATGTCCATTCATCCTGTTACTTCTCGACTGCGCTCTTCTTTGCAGCAGTCAGATCTATGTAGCACACGGTCGGTATGGACCACGAGAACGTTCTGGCCAGCATTACGGTAACGGCAGCAGAGACAGTCTTAAAGGCTCGAACCACTCTGAGGGTAAATATATTCGGGAGGGAAAGGGGTCAACTCCACTTTTCTGAAGCACAGAGCCATATCTGCGCATAGCGGGTAAGCTGACGACTGACTTAGCCAATGAGGCCAATAGTTTTTAATACCCATCTGTGTTCCTCCTATTTTTGACATTGTGCGGGCCAGGTCGGTCGCTAGTTCATTGCTTTGCCGATCACATATTTTACATGAGCCGTGAGTCTTAAAAGACTTGTATCTATTGTAACTCTTAGTACTTAGCCTGTTTCCTCAGAGCTATTCCGCGTCCTCTTAAGCTTACGTTCATGCCTTGATACACTTTCCACCAGTTAGGTACATTCCCAGTGTCCCTGTGATAGCATGGTGGGTAACGCATTGGCCTGCTAATATTAAACACGGTCGAGGTTCGAACCGAAGCATATAGACAGATTTCGTTTCGTGACAAAGGGACTACTTTGTCATATAGGAAGATATTGGCTATTCTGATTAGTGTTGAGAGAGCAAATTAATGGTCAAGTAACATTTTGATTTATAGACTTAATATCTATTTAATATAGCAGCAAGCGACTATTATATTGATAATAAAATGAATTAACGAAAACGTTACCATTCAGTTATATAAATTATAATTGTTTATATATCTATTTATTCACGTTTTTACATGTACATATTTTTCATACACTTTAAAAGTGCTAAAAGTCAATTACTGCATAATTATAAGAATCATCATATTCATTAATTTTTTTTTATATACACAACTATATATCACTACTTGTGACACGCATCAGGACATCATGTTGTTGCCAGTATGATTGTGGATGACTCTTAGACATGTGCGCCGACAAAAAATATTTTTTAAAAAATCAACTTGTCCTCTACAAAAGAATCTCTACGAAACGTACGATCGACTGTTAATGGTAAGTCCATATGTGATCTTCATCCTCCTGTAGCTTATTTAACGTCCGCCAATTATTTATTAACTTATAGTCATATACAGCCCAAAAATTGTACGTGTATTGTATATTACAGAAAAAAGATACCTTAATATTAAATTGCAAATTTAGCGTATGGATTGTGACGTTTCTTATTTGATTCCAAAACACCTACTCGATCTATTATAATTAGTTAAAGTTTTTCCCAAGATTAAACCACAATATGAACTCGTATAACATTGTTTGTGTTCCATAATCAGCACACATAAACTGGACAGATGTTTTGTTGCTTATCTTGCTGAGATCTGACATATTCTAGGTGAGTTGGGGCGAAACAGTTTTAATTTAACTTACGGAAACGGCCCACTCTCACCTTTAAGTCATGTAGAAATAAGTTATCTTCCGAAAAAAATGTAAACAAATAAAGGAAAGAAAGCAGGATTTGGCAGATAACGTATATTTTCGTTACACGGTCCGCCAGAGCGTGTCACTACAAATATACAAAAAAAAAAACAGACAAAATTATAAAAAAAAAAATACGTGAAACCATCAGTATTATCGCCGACTTGTAGTGATAACCGAGGATACACACGTTCGCTTGTTTGATACAAACATATTAAGCGGTCTCAGCCGAATTATGATTTACAAAAGGGAAACAATTGGAATTACACTAAAAACATATTCACGTATACAGCTAAAAAACGGACATACACATACGCATTGTAAATAAACATTAATTTCTATGTTAAACAACTGAGATTTCTATCTGCGTGATCCACATCCGAGATAGAAAGATAAGTGCAATTTGTGCATTTTATTAAATAAAGACGTCTATCAGAATGACCTACGCGTTCATAGAGGAATGATCTAAACATACTGATATATTGTTTACTGGAAAAAAAACACATAAGAGGTATCCTTAGCAGGGGAATTCATCAGAAGTGGATTGTACTAGAATACAAAAACAAGGTATGAAAATGGAAGCAAAGCGCTCACTAGGGAATCCTAAATCCTAAAAATCCCTAGAAAGTATACGCTTTTATGTGACAGTCAACCTTTGAAGTTATGTTTTGTTCACTAAGTCTCTGTTTTTACTACTTTTTGTTTCAAAGAAACCCTAGCCACCTGCTATAACAGGTAAGACAAAAATGGGGAAAAAAATCTGCCTCAGATAAAACCATAACAAAATAAACCATGTTAATAAAATCAACATATTAGGATGACGTTACGAATAACTTGTTACATCGTTTGTGAATCGTTCACCCTCAATTTGCCATTTCATTACATGCTACCTAAAGAACTTACTTTTGAACGAACATGCCAACGCCTCTTCCCCCAGATACAAGTGACATTATATATCACGATAGCTAATAATGGCAGCGCTTTGCGTTTCTAGATAGATTCTCTCTGCCTGGAAAAATATACTCAGCACCTAAAAAAATACTTTAGCATTTTCAATTGCGCCCTGCTGTACAATAATAAATCTCTCTCTTTTCTATATATATATGTATATAGCGTTAAATCTGTTTAACATCTGAAAGTAGTGTTACAAATAGATCCCTTGTTTGTCATGCAGATTACGATATTCTGTAAAACTGCACCTAGGCCATTGTA
>NW_019213568.1:123388-154957 GCF_002532875.2 Varroa jacobsoni | reverse complement strand
TACTACTACTACTACTACTACTACTACTACTACTACTACTACTACTACTACTACTACTACTACTACTACTACTACTACTACTACTACTACTACTACTACTACTACTACTACTACTACTACTACTACTACTACTACTACTACTACTACTACTACTACTACTACTACTACTACTACTTACTACTACTACTACTACTACTACTACTACTACTACTACTACTAGTACTAGTACTAGTACTACTACGTAGAGCTATAGCTGTCGGTTGAAAACAAGACAGAAACGCGAAGCGACAGGAAAAGGGAAACACCATCAACGATGTCTGTGGCCCCACTGTTGCCCCAGCTGGAAACCTACTTCTGCCGCTTGTGCTAATTGGTCAGAATAGACTTGGATAGGTTTCCGTCCCGCCGGGGGCCCGACCCCTGCCAACCACGGTTCTAATAGTAACATCATAACGGGCACTGGATGGGCAGCAATTCTTCACATGTGTCGTTTTTAAATGGCCAGCCAAGCTTTACTGTTGTCCGCTGAGTCTCTAGTTAGTTTTTTCATAGTCAACCATTTGTGACTGCTAATTTTCCCTAGCCATCACAGAACAAATCAAAAGTTGAAATCATTCGCAGCTCCTTGGCCCCATCAAGCAAGCGCAACAAAGCCGCGACAAGGGCAAACAAAGATGAAAGCACTGTGATATAAACGGTAGACTATATATATACGTATATATATGTATATAATTGGGATGGTGATGAAGTATTGACAGCTTTTCTAACTAGATGGCTCCGAAGTCACATATTTCAGCTAGCATAGATCGCATCAGACTGACGTTCGTATCATTTAGAAGCTGGAATCTCGCGGCAAAATTGAAATGTCTTCATGTAGACTCAGTATAAAGCACCTTGAAAATAAATTAAATCTATGTAAAAATTCGTTATTACCTTACAGCAAAGGCATAAGTGCTTTTCATGTCCTGTTTATGGTTAAGGAAAGTCTCAAAAATATATTTGTCACTTTCATTCCGGAAATTTTGACGTGAACAACGAATGGTTGATCTATTGCAAAAAAAAGAAAAAAAAAAAAAGCATGAAATTATTGCGGAAGTTGAATAAAGTCGTCACGTGCGCAAGCATGACATCGCCCAGGAACAATATATCCATTAACAAACATCTTGAACTGCTCAGAGAGAAGCTGTCTAAAGAAAGAAGCCGCATGTTTGGATGCTACCGGAAAACTCTACAGAGGCGATTACTATCGATTACATACGACAGTCATGTCCGAAATCAATTGGGTTAAAAACGAGGAAAAGCTGTGCCAGAGGCCAAACTGACGCCCAAGGAGGCAATGCGACGTATTGGTTGAGACTGGAAAGAGATCAACTGAAATTGCCAAGCCAGATACATTTTTAGCTAAACGATATTATTTCCTAAGAGAAAACAGTCATTTTCATTTTGCTTTCCATTTGAATTTCGCTACCTCTTCGGCCACCCAACATAGATATATAGACAGATATGGGAAAAAAAAAATTAGAGCGACTATGGTGATGTTGCACTGCAACCAACTAACTGCACGAGAGATGTTACGCAGATATTCCACGAAATATTTAATCAATAGTTGAGAGGCTTATGGAGATGATGGCTTAACAGTTTAATGAATCGAGAGACGGTATAGATGTGGTGGGTTCCGAAGATTAACAATCTGCGTTTAGATGTATGGGGTCGAACTTTGTTTGCCCTTAACTAGATATAACGGTTGAAGCTATCGAGAAAAATACGCAGTCGTTCGTCTTCTCTCTGAACAGAACAATCCATTATTAAATTCATTTATATGGACGCTGGTTAATGAGCAAGATACATCAGCAGATTAATCTTTAGAGTAAATCAATCACTCTCTCTAAATGCAGAAGCACAGTATATGTACACTCACTTTCATTCAACTTTTTGTAACTGCTGCGGTATCACTTATTATATCAGCTATATTTGTTGCAGTATCAGCTGGAACGAAATATGATATTAACATAGAAATAATATCAACACCTCCAATTCATTAAACGCAGTTGTCAACATCATCACTACCGGCGCCATCCTGAACAGGATCATCATAACATGAAGTACTACGACTGTGTAGTAGGTGCGTTGACAACACCAACGTAATCCTCTACAACCTCTATTCGATCTTCTCTATTGCATATTTCTATACGTAACAAGTTACTAGATTTAGCTGTGACTGTGGTGCTCAAACTTTATCGACGTCACAGAGACCGCAGTCGCCACTGCGCCCATACAGACTGCTATTCCCATTCGCCCTCGTTGTGGCATCTTCTTTCCTGTACGGCATCAGTAAAAACAAGCAGTTGTAGTTTGTCAGCCTGGTCCGGGCTGCCGTGAACGCTGGCGACCACAGCCACGATCGGTCGCCTCGTCATAGCGGCTCTTTCGCGCAGTCTCCCGCCGTCTTGTTCCCTTCACGTTCTCTCTCTAACAGGAGCTAGTCGTCTTGTTTACCGAGTACACGTCGTGTTTTTAGCCTCCGCCCCATGTGAGTGGCGCTGTACGGGGAGCCCTCGGCTCTTCTCCGTTGCCGCTGCCCCTACATCTACGAATGCCCCTCCGCTGTTCCGCCGTTCTGTTTCGCTGCGTCTCTTCAACGGTTGGCTGACTAGGACTGTCGCTCACTCGCCGCTGTTGTCGTTGTCGTTGTCACCGCCGTTGCCCACAGCGCGCACAGACTACCTGCCAGTACAGCCCTTTCCCATTGAAGTGTACCGCCACTACTACTACTGGCAGTCGTCGTACTTATATTATTATTATTATTACTAGGACGAGACGACAGTGTTGTGCTACTGCTGCTGCTGCCGCCGCCACCGCGGCGTGTGCTCGACCTACTTTTCGGCCTGGCGACGGAAGCATTCAAACCAACATGGCGGCATTCATGGCCAGACTTTGTTTTGTTCTGCGCTGATGGCGCGAGTGGCCGCGGCAGCGGCGGCGGCGGCGGCAAAGGGCCCGATGGCGGCTTCTCTGCCGGCGGCGGCGGCGACTCGTTCTCTGGTAACTGCTGCTGCTGCGGCCGCCGCGGCGGCCGCCGTGGCCGTCGCCGCCTGTCTGCCTATAGCCTCTAGTCCACGGCACATAGCAGTATACTGCTAAGAGCATTATGATGTTGATGTCTTTCTGCTGCTCCTGCCGCCTGTAGCTCATCGTGGCCGTCTGTAGTCCGAGAGATTTAGCTTGTAGCGATAGCCGCTGCCGATTTGCTGCTGGCTGCCATTGCTATTGGCCACGGGCTACGAGCGCCGACTTCTATGGCCAATGACCAGGTGCCGGACTGCTGACGGACTACGGTTTGTTTGTCTGTCCGTCGCTGCGGAGGAGAGTCTGTTTCGCAGTCCGTGTGTCGGCGATCGCCAACCTGTCTATCCAGCAGCCCCAGCGTCCATAATCGATCCGTCTGTTCCGAGTGACTGTCTAACTATCCTGGCCTACCCATGTGGCCGCCGCCTTTGTACCTTGTCTTTGACTACTATTGCCATTAGTATAAAATCGAATGGTACGGCGAGAACACGTTAGGATGAAGAGAACAGTTGTTCGTGCGTGTCTATAAATGAATATATATAGGTGTGTGTCTCTGGGTCTGGGTGTGTGAGTGTGTTTGTGTGCGTATACCTGTGTGCCTGGTTTGTGTTTGTGTGTGTGTGCGTGCGTGCGTGCGTGTGTCTTTGTGTGTGTGTGTGTGTGTGTGTGTGTCTGTGTATGTATGTATGCGTGTGAGTGTATCTCTGTGCTGGACTTGTACAACGAATGATAATAGTTCCCGACTATTACTTCTGCTATCGTCGAAGAGAAAACTGCACACTCGGATAACTCTA
This sequence comes from Varroa jacobsoni, assembly GCF_002532875.2. NCBI lineage: Eukaryota > Metazoa > Arthropoda > Arachnida > Mesostigmata > Varroidae > Varroa > Varroa jacobsoni. The sequence continues at coordinate 151,097 of NW_019213568.1, read as the reverse complement.
TTGTGCCGTTTTGTGATCGCTAGCAGTATCGGATAGACGCATCAGATTGATTCGTTGCGTTGAGAACTGCTAGCATGGCTGACTGCTCGTTTACTCGGGTAGCTTTCTTGCTTACGGGTGCTCATTTGCCGCCGGACGGTCGTGAGTTACGTCGTGTTCTGCTAACGATAGTGTGGCGTTGTGTTTTTGTCGATACTACTTTGTCTCGTTGAGCAGTGCCAGTATGAAGTGCAGCGTACTCTCATCGTCTACTAGTGCGTTTTAATATGGAGTAATAGAAAAAATCCAATGGATAGGAGCAGTACGGCGCCGTATCGCTGCAAGTTCTACTTCCTGTTGATATGTTTGTTTGGGCAGTTGTAGCATAGGCAGGCGAGCGCTCTGCTGCTGCTGCTGCTGCTGCTGCTGCTGCTGCCGCTGCTGCTGCTGCTGTGACTGTTATAGCTAAGAGTTGGAGGCCGGCGGAGCACCTGTTGTGTATATGCCCCGTTCCGTGGCAGCGGGCAGCCATGGTGTGGGCGAACTGTGACACTGCCAGTGGATCTGCATGCTAAGCGACGATACGGCTCAAAATTCAAGTCACAAAAATCAAATGTGTGAGTGAGTTTTGTACTTCATGATGAGCTCGCCATACTCGTGTGTGGAACGCAGACGATAACTGCTTCTGTTACTACTTATCATGTGCATAAAATATGTAGATATTCGAGATATGTGTTTGTAAATGATGCCTATAGAGAGGCTCGGTCATCGCGTAAAAACTAATATCGACGGAAAAGAGGCGACAATGATTGTGCGTGTGTGCGTGCGTGCGTGCGTGCGCTAACGCTTATTGTGATGGACGAGGATAACGCTGGAACCAATGCCAGTTACAGTTATAATGGCGATTGCATCCGTATAGAAGAAAAAAAACATGACGCTATAGATTATTGCGGTGTTTTTCAATGGTCTCCGATTAATACAGACACGCACAAGGCGATACTGCGCTTCTTCCTTCACGCGTCAAGTCGGTTCTACTCGCCTGTTCTGTTATTTGTCATCGTTGCGTTGTTTCATTCGGTGCTGCCGGTAACGTGAATCAGAAAATGGTCAAGAACAGGAGCATGCGAGTGTTGAGTCGGTCGGTCGGTCGGTCGGTCGGTCAGTCGGTGATGGGCGGCGATCGACACTCATTTAGCGGCTCTGTGCAGGAAGAAAAAGGTAGTCGAAACCGACCTGAGGTACCGATGCTAAGTGACAGGTGCCCCAGCTGATAGCGCAGACCGGATCAGCTGTGCGACAATGAACCAGACAGCAGTGAACGAACGGGGGCCTCTGGGGATCGCAAAATCTCAACAAATCGTGGTGAGGTGGCATCTGAATATCTGCTGTCGGACACGTTTTCGTGCACTAGCTCTTGCTTCCAGATTTGAGACCGCCTACCCATCATCACCCAGTGAACGACTCAATGATGATGTAGAGAGAAAAAGGGCCAAGGCAGTGTTAGACATCTGTACCACAGCGTCTATAATGGGAATAGTGACTATTGGATTTCGCTGAAATAAAAATCTATCAGTGGACCCGTCAACCTACCCACCGCATAGGAATGAATTATAACAAGTAGGACGTGCTATGGAATTAAGGCAATCGATTTTGTGGCGGATATCAGAAAATGTTATACTGAAGCGTATACTGGTTCAATATGATGCCCGTTTTTAAATATATGTGCCTTTAGCGATCGGAGTGGCAAAACCGATGGGGCAGGTTAGACAGAATATATCGCGTCGGCGAACACCTGCTTTAAATGCTTATTGCCGAATTCTGTTGGCTGTGTGGTCTATTGTGTGGGGAAGCCGCTGATACCGTCTATGTGACATATATATGTACATACAAATACATATAAACTACGCTAGGAGAAACGCAAACAGTGGGTACAACATGTAAATTTAGTGTGATGATTAGATGGATGCAAGACGGATGAACGCCCTCGGCAAGATGAAGGAGGACCAATCGGTTGCGCTTTTGTAAGTAGGCCATTTGTGTCAGAGTTTCCCTTGTTGCTTTCGGAGCTGAAGTCTGTTCCATTCTCGCCGTTCAGTGAGGCGAAAAGGTCGAAACTTTTCTCTCTGCGTTCGCCAAACCGATGCGCCGTTCGACATCCAGCTCATAACTGGCCACAGTCCTTGCGAAATGCTCGTGCCTTGCTGCGGCCAATTCATTTTTCATATGTCGCAGGTGGAAAGACTAACTGCCTAAGGTCAACAGGTGGCCGGTAAGCCGCACAGCAGAGGCCGTGGAAGGGGGGAACAAGATGCAACGATAGTTTTCAGTTTTTTCCACAAGCGATGGCAGCATCTGCAGCAATGAAACCGGAAAAAGAGCAATGTTTCCATGAGACGATGGCAGCGGCAGTAGCAGATGTTCCTGCTGCTGGTGTTGTTCTAGTGTCGGACGCTGTGGCTCCGTACGCCTGACGCGCTGCGTGCGGTGCCATTCTAGCCCTATGTGTGCTCGTGACTATTTTAGATGTACGAATTTCCTGTCACCCACCTGCAAAATGACGGTGTTGTTGCATATTGCAGCTGCGTCGACTGCAGTAACCCCAATGAGGTTTGGCAGCTCCACAGTTCTGTGGTTCTTTCAATGTCGATATATTCATAATGGCGTCGAAAACTTTATGTAGATATAACGTATCTATTATACTACAAATTGGTACGAAACGACAAACTAGTTGGATAATGTTTGTTGCATATTATGACCTAATGTCACTGTGCTTGTCTGGCTGTTAATACGATCCATATGAGTCAGACTGATCAGAAAATGATTGCATTGACAAATAACGTACCTGAGTGGACCTACTACGTGTAGCATGTAAACATGTGGTGATTAGTCTCATGCGTTGTTCATAACGTAAGAATATGCATTGGGTTTTTACTGTTATCAAAGTGTAACCTTTGGTATCGTTTGTTGAAGAGCTCTGCGTGCACGGAGTTTATCTTCCAGTGAAGAATGTTTTCTACAGCACGTCCGATTCGGTACGTGCACAATAATTCTATGAGCAAGTACTTGTTTTAGCTCCCTGTACGCATCAACCACCTTCCCTGTCATCGGACATGGCGTCTACGTCAGTTTCGCTCGATCTGCCACTAATATATTGTGCAGCTGACCAACTGCATTGTAATGCTGACTCACATTTTCGTATATACTGCCCTTAGGACCATTTAGGTCGTTATGCAACTAATACTGGATCGTTGCACGGCGGGTGGCGAAGCTCAAGTTCCCTTTCTCGGGCAGAAGCTTCCTTGACGCCTTTACTGTCGAACTAGTGCGTCTCTAATAGAGAAAAAGAACGAGACAGACAGACACGCTGTGCGCTTAGCGACTGTAGTACAAGAATCGGTGACGCAGCCAAATGTATATCGAATATGACAAAGGTGTTCTTGGCTTTGAGCAATAAGCTCATAGTTACAATGTCACATACAAATATGTATACAGACACACATTTCTTCTGTATCGTTCGCCTTTTTTTCTTTCAAATGTCACGCAAACATTCGGCGGAGATACATTTCACTTCGCCTTTTCAGCACTGTTCGAGCATTAGCGAAAGAAAGGTATTTAGGGAACAAGGTGCGCTGGGAGTGAGTATAAAAGGAGAAAATAAGTACACCAGTGACCACGGGAAACGGCAAGGAGGCAGCTGCTGGCAGCGGTTAACAAAGGCTGCAAAGGAACATCCCATGAGACGAACAGGAAAAGTGGTGAAGGCAGAAGTGGGTGGCTGGACAAAGGCTGCTATCGTGCGCACGGAATAATCACCCTGCGGTCTTTCCACATCGTATATGTATGTGCATGCATGTCCGTGACAGCAGTGATTGCATCTGGCAAGCTCGCTCCTCACACTCGGTTAGATTCTCCGTTCTCTCTCTGTCGATGCTTCTCTCAGGTCTTTGTTGCAGAGAAGCGTCTTCCGCTAATCGACAAGTCCGGTGGAAAGAGAAGCCTCTTTTTTTTTTCGGAGATATTACTTGCTTTGAGGCTACCTCTGTTGCCAGTCTTCTAGGCCGCCGTCTGCCGTTCTCCTTCCTTCCTTTCTTCCTTTGGTTGTTCCCTGCACGGCCTTCGTGCTCTGTCGGTCGGATGATGCGGGGTCTTCATTTCGACACTGCACATACAGGCGCACATTCATAAAAACTGCCGGATGTGCGTGGGCACGCACACAAACACACACAAACATACATGCCCAGGCACACATATCGAGTGACGAGGATTTCCCTTCTCGCTATCTTTATCGCACGTTCATTACACGACGCTGTAACATACGCGCACTGAGCCGCCAGCAATGGAAGAAATGAGGTACGAAGATGAACCAGTAATGGCGGGATGCACCAGCCGCCGATGCTGCTGAGACTCAGGCCAGCGCCGGTCAGTCCGCTGACTCCTCAAGTCACGAGCTCGGACCTCAGGCTTCAGGCCACCGCCAGCATAGAATAGCAGGCTCAGCGCGCGCGGTTGAGAGATGGTGAGAGAGAGAAATAGAGCGAAGAACTCTACTTCATAGAGTCCCAATCGCAGGCGCAGAGCCCTCGTGCAAGCGAAACTCGCCCTTTTCTCTCATCTCTATCTACGCTTCTCTCTAATTCTCGTCGGTATTTTTCTCCCGGCTCTCCTTCCTGCCTTCATTTGAGTGCCACTGAAGGAACGAGAACGCTTTCAGAAAAGCTATTTTCGTTCCGGCATCAGCTGCGCACCTCGCCAGTTGCGGACACAGCCAACGTTCGTTGATTCACAGCGTTGTGCGGTCGACCAATATGTGCTGCCCGCCGTTCGGGCCTGGCTTCGCTGTGTCCGGGACTCACCGTCACCTAGTGGGAAAGCGACGCCGCCACCCAGCGAGCGAGCCAGCTATACCACAGAATAACTATGGCAGCAGAAGCTCGTAGATCATTGCCACGACCGAGGCTATTTGAGACAGCGGCACCTCACGCCTCGTGTTAAAGCCCGATGGCGCGCAACCTTTCTAAACGCACTTCGCCTAACCCAGCCTCGTCTGGGTCGTGTCTTGCTCGCTTACTATTTGCCGACTGCTGATAAGCTACCTTCTTTTCTTGCCATCATTATTTGGCTTGCTTGCCACTTGTTTCCTTCGTTGGCCGATGCTTGCGTTGTGGCAGCAGCGGAGGCAGCAGCTTGCGACCGGTTGCACTCTCCCCCTCACTTTCGTTTGTTGACTGAGATCTAGAGGGCGAGCCAGCAATGACGCGTTAGCGCGAGTTATATACACTGCACCTGCAGCGACTGCCACAGCTACAGGCCTCGGCTGGTCCCTGGCTATTACTCGATGGCAGATCTTGATAGTACAGCTTCGAATGGTCCCTTCCAGCAGCCGGCGAAAGAAGCACGCCACACCACAAGAGCATGAAACGAACGTCGTGCTGGCACACCCAATGCCATTGGTGGCACTATCGTTGCTACTCGTGTTGCCTAGTGCGACACATGGCAAAACTGAGACGAGATTGAGGGTCTGGCCATAAAATCCCTTCGTTTTTTTACCTCGTACGTGTGGTCGGATGGTTTAGCAGCAGCGGCCGTAGCGAGCAGACGCGCAAGGCGAACACGAGTATAGGTTAGGTCTTTCGTGTTAGAGGTATAGACAAACGCTAGACACTGGCCTACCCTTCCGCCGTAACTTTTGTTTGTCTTGTCTGTTCTCCTTGCTCTATACTATATGTGCTGTATACTAGGGTAGGGTAAAGCTTTCCCATCAGCAGCAGCAGTAGCAGTAGTTCTACACGAGCCAGCTGCTGACGGAAAACCCGTGAGGAAGACAGCTGGTGCATGCAAATTTCCGCCTACGGTATCAGCATCAGTTCCGGGCGTATTTGCCGGTGTTTACCCTTTGTCTGCCATACGTGCGTATGATACATTTAGCAGCACCGTATTTCGATGTACGCTATAAGAAATCCTTTTTCTGGCCGATTAGACCAGAAAGCAAAAGCAAACGATGTAGCCACCAGAACCGCGATTCTTCAACTAAGAGCCGCGATGGCGGCCTCCCTCTAAGTTCTGGCTGGGAGAGCCGACAAGGTCAGCCTCTCTTACATCAGCTGTTCTTCATCTTCATCTAGTATGTCTCCCGCAGGTTTTTTGCGACAGCGGTACTGCCGCCAGCAGTTGCTAGCTAATGTGTCGAGCTTTGTTCCCCATGTCGTTGTTCGATAACCGCAGCAGCAGTAGCATCAGCATCCTCTGCAACAACGAGGTCGATAGACTATCGTATCATTAGAAAATGTCTTTCCGCGTCTACAAAAAGTGCCAGCAGTAGATGTTCTCTTACCATGTTTTCATCTTCTTCATCAAAGTCTCCGATTGCTGCTGCTGCTGGTCTTCAGCGAGATACATGACCAACGACAAGGCTACGTTGCGTATCGTATCTCGACATAGTGAAGCAGAGGGAGCCACAGCCCAGAGGAGGTAGTAGACTTGCTAAAAGAAAACCTGGAAGGTAAACGGCGCGGAAATATTAGCCGCGGACACATTGGTAACAAACCCTATGAGATTATAGGAAGCAAGCAGAAACAGTTTTCCCACACGCAGGGTTTGAGCTCGTCTTGAATAGATAGGATGCCCTGAATAAGAGTTACGCGTGTACATCCCTGGACACATGTAGAAGAAACAAATAGCCATCATTTGACATTGTTTTTCTTTGCCGCTTTTCATCTAGGTGAAAACATATAAAATAAGTAGCTGTAGATTTGTCGTTGGCATCAACAGCAACAGGACTGATATCGCTTTTATTGGTGACTTACACAAAAAAAAAGCTGCAAGTGCTTTCTGATTGCTTGATCATTTAGCTCTATTTGGTTAGCTAGATAAAGTTTTGTTTCCTACATTTGTCGGTATGAGAGCTGATTTATTTTCTTCCGTCTGCAAAGCACAAATCAATTGAAGTGCTTTTGAAGCAATTGAAGTGAGGACACGATTCGTTGTACAGTTAAGTGAACGATCGGCGACAATGGAGTCGTCGGTCGCATCTGCAAGTTAACTACAATAGGATAAAAATTAACGATGTTTAGAAATGTACGGAAAGTTCTACGAAGCGTTCTTCTCAAAATAAGAACGAAGCCAAACGATTGTATCGGGCAATATACTATGTACTTGCTAAATTTGCCTCCGTTGACTAAGTTACTATTTCCGTTCTTCACTGTTCTCTATACTTCTTCAAGTTCAAATCGAATAGAAAAAAGGGGCGTTGCTCTTAATTTTTGCGCGCTTTATTTGTCGGGCTTGTTCCGTAGCCGCAATGCGGTATTCCAATTAGAGAAGGTACCCAATGAAAGCGTAACTTTTTTTCTGGCAGCTTCCTTTTGCAGAAACACTTGCGGGCAGTTTAAGGCGTACACAATCCATATTCTGACCTTATCAACGTAAATGAGCTTCTTCGACAAACTACATCCAGGTCCAAATAGGAGCGGATAAATCGTCACAATGCATACCGTATACCCGAATACATCTAAAGGTCCGTGAACGTATGGTCTAGTTTTTTGTCGTTTGACGCTGGCTGCGAGGTGACGTTTGGTCGCTAACGTTATTTCTCATGTTTGAATATTAACGCAAACTAGGCATTGTTTTTCAGGCTGGCTTGATACTCATGATAAAGGCGGAATTAGGCCCTCGAAATCGTTGGAGAAACTAATAATAAAATTAGCGAATAATGAATAGTTCTAGCGGGTCAGGCGTCGCTAAAACGACACGCAAATCGATAGAGCACAATGGTGGCACTAACGAGCGCGGCGAGTAAGCAGACCACCAGCCTCGGAGGGTCACCTATTACCTCAACGCAAGTGGTTCTCTAAAAAAGAAAACCTTGTTTATCGGAACCACTAGCATCATGTACATGATAGAAGTCCAGGAGCAGCAGTCGTCGCTCCAGACAAAGTTAGCTAAATTATCAAACTGATCTTTCTCGGGTGATACTCGGCACCATTTACGGTTGCCATGAAAAGATCAAGGATTATGTAGAATAAGAACCGAAAAGGGGGTTCGATTTCTTTGATTGAAATCTATTGAATCAGCAGAGTTCTTATAAAATGTGTTGTCGCTCAAGGGAACGAAGAAAAGCGACCGCATGAAACCTTAAATAGCGGGTACATGCTTTCGAATCGCCGGTCTGTCGAACACCGAACGGGAAGATGTAATCAGATTCTATAGAGAATATCCCGAAATCATGCAATTTACACCCGCTTTAACCGGACCCTTTCTTGGCGATCGGTGTGAAAAGAATTTCGTTTGTTCTTGTCCACATAGTATACTAGAACTCGTTGATGAATATGGCGTCACGGCAGGAAATCTACGAATTGTCGGAACGGTGTGGGATCTATATACTTACTTATTTGTTTATATATCAGATATTTGCCTATTGTTTTTTTTTTTCTTTTAGAACTTACAATATAGACTTGATCTCATCTATCTACTCGACGTTCGGCTTGGGGTCCCTGTGTGCTTGAGCAAACAATCCACTCCCTATGAACTACTCGTGCAAATCTCTACGTTCTGTAAATGGTCGGTCTCATAAATTTAACAGAGGCAAATTTATCTCTTTCCAGCCTCAATAGCCGACAGCAGACTTTATTAAGTATTATTATTATATTATGCAATTTGACTAAATAAGTATCTGATATGGTCTGCCATATTATTCGGCTGCATATATAACTCTTATATATGAAGTTTATGAACTTTGCCGAGATTGCGATTCCGGTACACTGAACGATAGGTATGTTCTAAATACTTCTGTTTTATAATAAACGTTAATTAAAATACTTCTGCCAGATTGATGTTTATTATTGTTTTTGAGCTGGTAAATGTAGACGAGCCCGTCCTCGTAAATCGCGTCCGCCATTCGAAACAAGGAAAAATGCATATTAATATCTCATCAATACGATACTATCTCAAAGACACATCTAACTATGCGTCCTGCAATGAACTGGACGATAGGTGTTAAGCGTCTCTAGCTGATGCCCACGACGGTTGCAGGCGTTCGAATAAGTTATAGCCAACATCCGACGAGGTTAGCTGTTTGCAATAATTTGCGCTACCGGCCGAGAGCCACATTGTGAGTGACGCGGTCTAGCGCGTATCAATCTACAGTTCAATAGGTGAAGCTGCGTGTCTATGACCTTGTGAAATTAGTTTCCGAATGGCAACGGGCTTCCTATTTGGAGGCAGGTATATTCTGTCTCGTCTATGTATATGTATTTACAGATAAAGTTAGGCAGCAAAGTGCCAACGTTCTATGTCAGCTTCTTCTAGTAGATTCAGGACACTGCTGTCAAACAAGGTCCCCTAAGCTATCGACGTTACCAGCAAATAGAAATGACAAAATCGAAGCGTTTTCTTATGAGGAATTGTTTTTGTGAAAACATTTGAAGCTGACGTAGCTCTGGAAACTTTGCTATATATCGTTAGTCCGGGCGCTCTTCCGGAAAATTCGCAGAATAGCAGAGAACACGCATCGAGGCCAACTGCTTAACCAGCTACGCCGGTTGAATCCGGACACGGAACAAAGCTCTTGTCTACAAAACTTTCTATTTGTTCTACTTGTAGCCTCGGGTTCTTTTTCGTTCATTTCTTTGTAGAGTGAATATCATTTTTCGGCTATTTCTTACTAAAATCAACGATTAGCATCCGAACACCGAATATTGATCCGAGCGCTCAAAGTCAACCGTATAGTAGGCAACTTGCCAATCTAGCAAGGTCCTCCAACCCGACAGCTCAGAGATTTTGTCCGTGGTCGATCGTCGGTTCAGTTCAGAACGTCGCAGTCTGCCGCCCTTTAAGTCCCTCCGCGTATCACGATGGGAGTTGGTCTGTGCAGGCTCGACCTTGTAGTGACGCATTAGATGTGTTCTTTCGGCGTCGCTGGCATAATAGCGGCGTCCTTTTCTTACCGAAACCATCTCTCCCTTCTTCGCTAGAGCTTTGGTTATTTGATGCCTCTTCTTGTTATCGACATTTTATGGAAGTTCATATGATCCCGTATCGTTCTCGGCTGCATCTTTAGACCGTTCTCAAAGTCAGCTTTTCGAAATTGCGGCCCCATCGGTACCCCTGTCCGTTACACCGTTTACAGCGACAGCGCACTTTTATTACGATAGATGCATTCAGGCCAACAATCCCTTCGTCACACAAATATCTGTTTGTGTGTATCTAGCAAAAATTTTGTTAAGAACGTCACAAATCGCCGCAGAAGCGAGTTCTGATAATCGTATTAGTACCACTGCAACCACAATTAGGAAATTAATCGGACACATTGGAACGAGTGGTGGACACGCATAACTGTTTCCTTAAACCTTTCGTCGCTCTTCTGAGATCCAGCCGATCACGTCACAGATTTGCCATATGTGAGATAAATGATGGCTGTAAGTAAGCGACGTGTGCTATTGGAGTTTGCTTCAATGGGTGCTACATCTGGGAGTGGCCCAAGTCTGGGGTTCTTCCGAGCATGGATGCAGAGGCTTGTCGTACCGATGTCGTACAAATTCATTTATACGTACAAGTACGTTTTTGCTAAACTATCGTCTGTATACGTTTAGAGTGATAGAGCGTGTGCCCTGCTACTGACTGGACGTCGCCCCTGATGCCAACTACGAAATAGATATAGTACAACTCCCTTAGCAAAGAGAAAAACACGTCATTTCGGTTTTTATCCATCATCTAGATGCTCCATACAACACTTGACCTCAACACCGTTCAGCGGAACATCTGTGAGCCACTTACTGCAGCTGATGAAGCGGAGATCGGTTGCAGAATTGAGCTCACTTCCCGGCATTCACTAACTTGGCTACTTATAGCTTGTTAATCACTAACCACATCAATGGAAAGCCATCCCGGTACAGTTAGATGGACGATACCGCTAGTTTATTTCATCAGAAACGAAATACTGATGGGTGCTTACAAGATATGATTTTGTATTAGGCGCTAATATACTTTCAATTTGTCTGCCCGAAAGCGCTGACGCAAACATCTGCGGTAACGGACTCAACGGAAAAATTTAATTTGGCAAACATCGAGCCGCTTGGCAGCGAGCGTGTAAAGGAACAACTATATCGCTGTTCTTTGTGAGGGCTCGAATATTGTTTTAACTACAGTGAAAACACTAGTTTTATGAGAAGGGAAAAAACAATGATATTTCTATTTGAGTAGTTTCAGACGTCGGATTAGGTGCTTGTTCTCCTGCCTGCTAGAAAGGATACGGCTCAATTAAGCTTGACAAGACGTTAACAGCAAAGCTTAGGGAAACCAAATAATGTTTTGGCCAGTTTTGTATAGATGCCTAGTGAAATGGATCATACGGAGAGAATTCGCAGCAAACATTGAATGGACTATATCTCAAAACTGTTATGCTGCCGTTTGTGTGGAATAACGCTACTAATATTGGCAAATATTTTCATTACTCATGTTTACACACTTGGTAATTGATCATATCTATTAACTCGATTATCGAGTTAAGCTGCGGAATTTTTTTTAGCTCTGTTGTTTGCAGGATTAGCAGCGATATTGGGTAGCTTTTGACTTCAAGTTACGAGGTCCCCTTTTCGGAACAGCCCTGTCCAGATATTGCATTTAGCTTATACGTTAGTATGGGATTTGATCGACGTAGTGGTAGTTTTCGTGTATTGCTGATGATTTCTTCTTTAGTAGGTCTCTCGGGCAGTAAGACTAGTTTCCAATGAAGCTCATTAGCGAATCAGCGCTTACTCTGCTTATTTCCGGTTGGACTAAGGTAAATGGGGTGCGACCCGGTGGGAAGTCAGCAAGCTTGATGACCTCGATAGTAGAGGTCTATCAATGGACAAAAATGTTCAGTGTTCTCACGTAACGTCTGATGTCGGCCTTTACGTTCCTCTGTCGGCGTTTGGTATTATCAGCGATTCCACATCATGTATAGAATGTAATACATGTGCATTTGTTTATATTGCGATTGTATCAAACTAGATACAATACACTAGACAGCTTGCTCAGCTATAGGTCGGTTGCAATAGGTACAGCAATTAAATAACAAACCTATGGTGTTTGCCCATCTTCCGTCAGTTATCTATTCACCCCTTTGTCCTCCGAATTTCTTGTCATTTCCGAGATTATGAATCGCCTCGTCATGGCTCGGTATCTGCTATTCTGCAGCGTAGCACGCAGGTATCGAGAGGAGCGGATACCCTCTAAGGTCACCACAGTATGTCAGACAGGTGCCATGAAGGTGTTTCATGAAGGTCAATCGAAGAACCTTATCTTTGCTCCATGGGGAAATGCGAATTGGCCTATTACAGTATAAGTATAAGTATGCGAACAGGCAGCCTTTACGCTCGAACGCCTGTTGTAGTAGACTTTCCCGTATGTTGGAATTTAGAGTGTATTTAAATGAACCCAGATGGCACCTTGGCATGACTACAGGCCCAGACTTGGTCGTAAATTACTCTGTATACGTATCAGCGAAAGTTGTCCAATATGATGTTAAAACTTTTCAAACGAAGAGCCACCAAGTGCCATTCGTATAGGCGAGATCAAGCCCGTAACAACTGTTCCTTTGAAAAACAAACCTGATTTTTCCAATCGTTTCTAGCGCAAATCGAACATGCGATACCTACGCGCAGCTCAGCGTTCTTCTTCGACGCACACTAATGCGGGCGTAGGCGTGACGCTAGGTCCACATACAATAGTTTTACACCCTTTTCGTTTTGTCTACGTATGCTTCGTGCTGCTTATCCGTACGCTTTAGCTGACGCGCAAAGACAATCGTGGAAGCAGTGTTACGTTCGTTCGAAGCTGCGTAGGGCATGATGAATTGACGATACCGAAAATATATATGATTTAAGTACGTAACATGAAAATATATAGGGAAAAACTTACAGACCATAACGACAAAGTGTAAGAAGAAAAACCCATGTGCAGTATAAAAGTATGGGGCTGCTACAGTAAACCCTACGTTACGATGCATGTATTCGCTGGCGTAATGATGACCCCAGGTTGATGGTAGGATCCCTTTAAATCATCCTAGTCCTGATCCATTATAGAATAATCTAGTTCGACCCAGTACGGTCCTAACGTGGCGGCCTATGTGGCGTGTTCGCGGCAGCAACGGGCTGCTATCATGGGCATTGCAGGTAACCACGTGGCACCACGTACCGACAGTATATCTAGTACTTTTTGCTGCGTTGATATTCTACTGTAGATGTGTACGTGGCAATAGATATGTACGGTTTATGTGCCTACTGGCATCGTCATTGCTTCGGCGGTGGCTTGCCATTGACAACGCTTTGAACCGTAAGATGAGTGTTACGAGAAAACTAGGCTTTGCGTTGGTTTTATGCAGACGCATCCACAGAGACATACGGCGGCTGTGTCTGCGGACGTTGTTCGATCCCAGCGTGCTATGTAATTGGACAGTAGCTACTAGTCGACGTCTTCATCGCGCCACACTACGGTGGTAAACCACAGCCCAAATGGCCAGCTACAGCTGGCGACGCGGCCAGCTGCAACCAGTCCTGACACTCATCGCAGTTCAATGTCCGTCCTGTATGCGAAAAGACGCGCGATTTTTCAACATGGCCGGCCTGTGAAACGTGCGTCAGCAGTGCTTCTTGTCGCCGACAATGAAACAGCTGCTTTTGTTTATATATATATATATATAATATTATGTGATTGTGTGCGTGGTGGAAGGTTACGAGCATTGCCAAGACCGAACTATTTCGCACGACGAATGACATCGGGAATACGACGACGAAAATGACAACGAAGGATTTAGGAGCCTTTTTTATGTCCGTCAACATTGAATTCAACGACACATTTTGGTAGTCTACTAAAATACGCTACCCATGCATTGGCCATGTTGGTATTTGCTGCCGATTTGTTTTTTTCTCTTACTTTAATTGCGAATCGTTCTCTTGACATCAATAAAATTGCTGAAGTGATAATTGTGATTATAATCATTACTAGCGCTGTAGAAGTATGTTCGCCTGTTATCTGGGCATATACATGTTTTGCCGAGAATACCGCCGTCATGCGTAACCGCAACAGTACCGATTAGAGTTGACGCACTGTTCGAGATACAGGCCTGGCCTGAACCTAAAGCAGAGAACATAGTGCTCCAGGTGCATTAGTGGAACTGGCCAGGTAGAAAATTATGTGAAAATAAGGGAAGAACACACAGCGCGCTGGGGACGGCTCTTTAAAGGACAGAAATCATAGGCCCTCGACACGATACGTGGATACGTATGACACATACATAAATAGTCAAAGAACGGCGGGCTTGGGGACTGAATAGACAATATCCGTTGATCTTGACGATTTAATCGACAATGGCTGAATGTCAGTTTTTAGATGTTCAGCTTGAAACGCTGATAGGTCTGCATTGAATTTGTGTTATGTTCATATTACAGCCATAAACGATATGGCCGGCGGATGTTGCGCAGAAATCACGCCTTTTCCAATCATTGTAAACATGCGCTCATGGGTACTGTGTTAAATGTGGGAAAGGCGACGTGTGTTGATCCTATTACAGGTATACGAATCGAGATTAAAACGTATCGGATCGGCAATTTTTTTGTTTTATCTTTTAAAAGTAATGGTTAACAAATTCGTTTGATCGCTCGGTGACTTGTGAAAATTCTTTGCTCGAACTTGCAGCATCGCAGGATGTTTCCTGCCTTTTTTTCACGTTTACTCGCAGCCCAGCGTATTTATGCGTAGCTGGGTCTGTGCATTGTTTAGCACGCTATTTAAATCGGCAACAGCACAATGACGAGTTGATACCATCTGATGTGGCCAGTTTACGTGAGTTATCTATTCCGTTTGGGTCGTTATTAGCTGTTCATTTTGGCCTGCGAATATATAAAAAGCCGCTTCGCCCATTTCTTCTACGTGCAGTAACAGGCAGCAGATAAAAGGGTGAATCAGCGGATTTTTTGAGCGTATATAAACGTTCGAACTCATGAGGTGACGTCTTTTCTAGTGTTTACGTGATCGATGTGATCTTTGTCCCATCATAGTGAACATAATGCTAGAAATTTACTATTCAACTCAAGTCTAGTCGTGGTATAAGCTGCTCTAGATAGCCGCAAGTCGGAAATTAAACTATCGATGATTTTTCGGAATAAATACTGTACCGGGATCAGCCGCAACGGGATGGTATAGGCAGACCTGTACTTATCCACTGAAACCGACCGGGTTCTTTAAAGTTATTTCTGTGGTGTGCCACTTCGCCAGTGGTATTTTACGGCCACCGATACCGAATCACGTTTGCAGTTGCCTGCCACCCTCTTTGGCAATAGTATATACACGGACAGCACTATGGCGCGAAGGAGCGTCTCGCCTTCTGTTTCTCTCGATCTTGTCTGGCCTCTTGCCGCTACGACTTTCTATGGAAATTAGCTAGGGATAGGTTTTTGCGTAGAATCCAGAGCGTAACTCGACGATGGCGGACGCAAGCTCGACGAAAGTCATAATTGTTTGCCAGCGCGAGGTGACTTGCTAACGATTCTATGTGGTCTACGACGGCTTCTAGGAACATTTGCGAAACTACACAAGCCTCGAGTTTCGCATTCAGCGATCATCACCGGCCAATTCCTTCTCAGCCATCGCGCGGAAAATAGCGTCACTTTAATCGATGAACCCTTCCACGCTGCTGGCAGTACATCTGTTACTTATTATTTGCATGCCGTTTATAGTATATACATATATATATATATATAGATAGATAGCCTTTGGCAGCAGCGCTAGTTGTGCGCAATGTGGGCGATGAAAGCCTGCCTATATACTTGGGCGTTTCTTGCTGCCAGTGGAAATTTGCCCTTCGCAAAAAAAAACACCTGAAAGGTTTATACCAACTAGTTATTACCTTATTTCCACACAGATTTCACGGTAAAAACATGCATTTCTCACTTGAGAAGTGGCGGTTCATAGTCTTGTCCATAACATTCAATAGCTACGAGCCAATTCATTGTTAGTTTGTTTAATAAATCATGTCGTAATTATTTATAGATCAGTTATCGTCGCCGCAACCCTCATTACGACTTACTTCCCTGACACAAAAGGAAAGGGCAACTGAATAACAGATCAGTCCAGCTGATACATATCGGTACATTTAGCCCTTTACTTTCATTATCTTGCCTAGACATGTTGGCGGTATTAGGTCTTCAGCCGAAACTGTCGCCCTAATGTGTCGCAGTGTCTAGTAGGCAAAATATTAACATCATATATAATTCTCTTTTCCTTCTAACATGCTGTTTACGTAGTTTTCGATTTGTTTGTGATGAAGCCGATGGAGACGGCGGCTTGATTCTCTCCACGATGTCGGCCGACTAGCAGCGCGCTAGCATCAAGTCAGCTCCAATATATCGCGGCTCCGCCTTGGCTATTACCGGATATTTAACGCCGTTATGGCCGAACGCGTCCAGCCAGTTGGGCCACAATCGAAAACGACATTTATTACATTAGAAAACAGCGGAGAAAAAAGTGCTCCGATTCATCGTCCCATACCCACTTATGAATTATCTTTTGTATATACATATATTACTATGTCACCGTGCTCGGCTACGGGCAGGTCAACATCTCGCTTCGTCTCTCCATTCCGTAGACCCTTGACTTCACTTTTACAGGCAACTAGTAGGCCACTTAAGGCAAACTTTGTTTCGCTCGCGACGTTCTGGTAATGACAGTGGTGGACATTCGGGGTAGCAGTAGAAGTCACTAATGTTAGCGAATGCAAAGGCGTAATCGCTCCTTCGACAAAACTGTGGCAAGATTAACTAGGCCTGTTCAGTTGCTACCCTTGCGTCAAGTCGCTCCTGCGTTCCACGATCCTCTTCGACGTCAAGCAGGGATCTCATATTTGGAGTGTGGTCTGACGCGTCGTAGTGGCGACGTTGGGTCGCCGTCCTCCCTATATGCATTCGTCGTTGGAGCGTATTCTATAATCAGCCGTTTCGCTTCCCAGCGGCAGCAGGATCGCCGTCACCCACACACATTAGAGACACGCATTGTCGCGTAACCGCACACACAAACACATCGTCTGTTGGCCAGCTGGCTTAACATTTTATCGATATCAATAGAACACCCGTGTCCAACCCCGTGTCTGTCGAGTTAGCGGTGAAATTGTTCTCCTTATAGCCAATAACAAGTACTAAGAACATTTGCCAGTAGCTAAAAGGTGGGCCACGGACGTGTCTCAATGCAAGCGCGATTTTACGGCAGGAGAAGGGATCGCCGCCGGCCTCGTTGGCGTTCATAGAGCTGGGAAAATTCAGAATGCTTGATTGGTCAGAAAAAAACTCCACTAGAAATCTCCCTCTGGTGTGAGAGCGTCTGCACGCCTTTTCGACAAGAATTCACAGGTGGCCTAAGAGGGAGCCCTCCTTGGGAGTTTGATCCGTCGGCTGTGTGTGTTTGACCGATCATCCCGCCCGTCGGTTCGTAATGTCTCCAACCTTTTTGATATTGTTGTACGCAATCCTCTTGTAAACGTTTTCAATATCTGTTCTTATGCTAGAGGCTAATATCATAGCATCATAAAACTTTAGAAAATTATTGCTCGTCATTTTAAAGGATCTATTTTTTTTTTGACAAACTGACATGATTCTAATTGAACTTTTATGATCATTTTTATTGTGTCGCGTACGTAAAAAAATATAAGTACGCAAACAAAACCAGTAACTTGAAAACAGTTTGTTTAGGTAAAAAAAACTCAAAATATATATTTTTACTGCTGTTATGGCTGCGTACATATGATGCCGGACGCGCAGCTTCAAGATTTTGGGTTCGGTCCCTGGCTGAGATTGAGTACCTATTCTAATATTAGTTGAGTTCAGAATTTCAGCTGGGTTTGCTCCGCATAAATAATATTCCATCCGCCATCCCTAATGAATTTGAAATTAACTGACATTGTGCCATTATTGATCAACGTATTACAGGGGCTGAGAAGTATACATTTTCGAAAAAAGAGGATGCTCAGCTTCTGTGGTTTCGTTCGAAAAGATAACTGAGTATGCTCACGTTTATTATACTCCTGTAGACTCTTGTTCTGGGCTAATTCTATTTTCGAAAGGGCTGATACTACTTTCGGGAAAAAAGGAGATACAAAGACGCAAGTTAGTCCTTGGTAAAACGTCAGTTATTAGACCATCTGGTCTAGAATGTCTGTTTAAGACGTAACAGTGGCGTAAGCCTGTGTAAAGACATCGACTATAATTTGTTTGGGTGAAAATTGCAATGAACATCTCACTCTAGAGCGGTGGAAAACGTGAAACTGAATTCATTAATTGGAGAAAATCTGCCCACCTGCGGATATTCCCTTTTGCTAAATTTAGTCCTTGCTTTTCTCCAGCGTACTGTATGTAGGATGTGCATTTAGTGATTATTTTGTTTCAAGTTTTTGAAGCTGATATAAGTGAACGGTAATTCTTAAGAATTACAAACATATCATAATAACTGATAGAGTTAGAGAACTTTATCTATCTAACTAGATGTTGCACTGCGATACTGGCTATGGCATCTCAAAATACGAAACGCTGGACATTGGTAACGATGCGTTTAGATCATTTACCATACGGTATATTGAGAAGCCAGGCCAACCATACGAATTAAACGATGTATATCCGTGTTAATTTGAAGGCATATGGCACCGTGTTTGGTCTACGCGTTCATTGTCAAAGCTCAAGTCGAAACGAGAGAGCTGCAATCAACGTCCTGACAGGCTCTTGTACAATCTTGCCGAGCATAAGTGGGCAGACGGACAATGTTAGAAATGAACACCGAAAAAATTAGATAAAAAAAAAAAAAAAAGAAAAGACAACGAAATCGATCTTTCAGTTTGAGATCTGTCAGCAAAACACTCATCTATTAGTATACGAAATGATAGCGGGTCGGAATAACCGGCTGTTTTAAAGAAACTACCTTACAAGACCTTGTAGGTAGAGCTGTGCTGATCGCGTGAGCGTAGGCTGTTTCCACATAAACAAACGGTCTTCACATATCGCTTGCTTTTGACAGGAATGAAGTGCCGCTATGCTATCCTTTGTAACCTATCACTGTCAAAGGCGAACATTCACCAATGCAATGTTTAGCGGGGATTTGGGTATCTACTGCTCGTTATCCTGTTGCTAGTCTATCCCCGTTCCCTGCGCTTTCCCCAGACAAACAAGACGTCCTTGTGGGGCACGTTTGGAACTAGCTAAAAAGTGCCGCCTGATGTATTGTAACAGCCCAGATAGATAAGTTACATAGCGTATATTTTTCCTCTGTTTTATAGTCTGTTAAAAAGTCCAGTGTAAGTGTTATTATCGTTACATTCATGATCGACCGTTTGAAATGGTGTGAGCCTTTTAGTAAGTAAATAGCATAACTATTCTAATTTTCACTAAGTTGTTGTAATCAACTTAAGAAAATCAACTGGCCGTAAGTGCGAGCTGAACTGTTTTACGAGCTGTACATCGAATAGGAATCGTTAATTGGATGGAAAGTTGGTTCTCTCATGTGTTTCCATCGTTAGTAACCGAAGTGGGCCTGAAATTAGCATTCGTCCATAGAATTGCCTAATAATTCATTTCGGGTTCATATTTTAAAACTGAATTTTTACCCACTTTGCGGCAGCTTGTCGAATGCTGCGCTTCATTAAATTCTGATGGCGTACATAACAGTTTTTTTGTAACCCTAGGTCCACGAATTCATACGACCAAAAATGACCCCCTCAGAGGGCATACATTTTTTGTGCGTTTTAATAGAATTCCCCCATGGTGAGGTTCGTGAGAGATGGAGCTGATTGCTTATTTTTGCCCCTTCAGGACAAAGTTTATCTCTATAGAACACAATGTTAATTTGGTTGGCGACTGTAAATAGAGCCCAGTGGTACCCCTTTTGCTCATTTAACCATGCCAGGGTTAGACGCTACCAGCGTCGTACGTAACGATATAGCATCGACTCTAAAAATTTTGTTGCGTGAATAAGTCTACTCAGTGTGTAGAGTTTGAAAAGTCGTATTTAAACCGGACTAGTGTTACGCCTATTATGAATACAATTGGCCTCTCACCTCTATAAAAGTGGAATAAGTTGTATTTAGTAGGAACAAAGCACAAATGGAACTCTAGTTTATCCTCCGCGATGTTAGTAGCGATCTTTGAATCGAATGCGAGACCAGTCTTTATCCAGATTGATTTGCAGTCATCATTTAATTTATCGGGTAATTTTTTTATCCCTGTAACACGTATTAACCTTGGCCAGTATCATGATACCTGTATATGAACCTGGGGTTCATTGCCGTTAATATTGCGGCCCAGATGATAATGATCGCCCCAAATGCCGGACGACGTTATTTCACAATAAGAAGGAAAAAGCTATCTTTTTTTAGAAAAGAATTGTGTTGTCTGGCCGTGTATGCGGTTAAATACCAAAAAGATTCCATCATCGGACGTTTACGCAACTGAGTTCCTTGCCATTTGTTGTCCGGACGATTTTGTTCCACATTGTTATTTTGAATATTTCGCAAAATTTGTACACATAGAGGAGGAAGCGAGGGACTCAAACATGTATATGCAATAAAAACAAAAGCTATAGCGTATTACGATATAGGTGGGCTCTGTCGGCGTTGTCAATAAAGTCGCCCATATGGTAAACAGGCGAAACTGGACATAAGGCACCTGCTTGGACAAACTCGACGTAAGCGATACCTGTTGTTTTCGTAATGTAAATCATGTACTATACCAACTAAAGTTAGCTGATGAATAAGATCTGTGCCTTATAAAATCAAGCAGACGGAATAAACGAAATGCTCAAGAAATACTGTCAAAATTCATTTTCTCGATACGACGTTGAAGCCAAAACATGCAGAACTGGGGGAGGCATTCTATAGAGGGTGAAGTACTGATGCCTAACCATAAAACCTCGAAGCACTTATGTTAGCCGTCGATGCGAAGGCCATTCATACAGAATTGTTACAACAGCTTGAAATTAAGCTCGAGATTCATTATTCTACACTGAAAATTTTTTGTTATTTGCTAAATAATACCAGAGTACGGAAATGTTATAATTTCTATTTCTTTTTGTCGATCTCCATAAGCCATACGTGTCAATTAGTGATACAACAGCTTCAAATATACTCGTTGCATGGCGTGGCCTGGTCACTTAACCGTAATGTGCCTATTGCCGACCATTTTATGTAACATCGTCCATACGAAAACTGTTTGGACCATGATGGCGTTTCTGACTCAATTTCTACAATATCTAACATCGGCTAGAGAGGCTAAGAAAGGCTAAGTAAGCTGCAAAACCTGCTTGTACATCAGGAGCGGTATGCGTAATCCGCTAGATAACTGTGGGCTGGAACGTTCGCAAAGTGAAAAAAACTTAATGCAGCTAATAAACTTTTTAGAGTTATATTATGGTTGTCTTTAAAGATAACTTGTATGTATTTGTAGCGTGAAGTTGATAGACTTCAAGAAACCCATAACATAGCTGTTGTGGAAACATTGATTGGATTTTGTTTTATGGCCTCACGTCGAGCGATTAGAAAGGACTAACATTGCGCGCATGAGTTACCACTTTGAGTATATTAACAGTGTACTGATAGCGCGTCGAGACGGCCTGGCATTTTTAAGACAATATCCAACCTGGAGTTTTTTTACTTTGGATATGTACGATCGGAATCTATTTCCTTTAGCCCCCCCCCCCCCTCTCTCTGTTATTAAGAAGTCGCTTCTGGTACACATAGTTAGCTTGATGATCTCGTCTTAGGCTAGTTAATTGACCGCTCGTTCCTCTCCATTGAGAAGCTTCCTTCTGTTTTCCAGATTCTATTCTTGATCTCCTGTTCTTCCATTATCTCTGCAAATTTCTTGTGTTCCCATTTTTTCCCTCGTGTCGTATTAGCTTTCTTTCTTTATAATCCTGTCACGCCACTCAGTACATCTGGATTGCGTTTTAGCTTCACGAATGTCATGAACGCGACCAGCGTCATTTTTTTAAAGGACTACAAAAATGATTGCGGGGCCTGTTCTTTCCGATACCAATATTGACATTATGAATTGCTGCTGCCGTCCCTGTTCTACGGACACGTCTATCATTAGCGTAAATCTCCAATTTTATTAATCTCATTGAACTTTCAATGATTACGACGGTACTCCTCTAAATCTACAATAACAGTATCCTCCTATACATTTGTTCTGTGCTGTCCTTCGGCAGCGGTGGCACTATGACCAAGAGCTTCAAAGCCGCTAACACTATTTGTCGCAAATAGTTCGGTGCAGTAACCAGCTTGGGCTTAACACTGGTGAAAGCTCGATCCGTTACCGCATTCAATGTAAGTACAGATATGCGTATGTTCAGCGTAAGACAGCTGGGTTATTGGTGAGGTCGATGTGAGATCCATGCATATGGTACCGAAGTAACGAGACTTCAGACGCAGCCGTTGTTTGCCGTACCGAGATACCGCCATAATTTTCGCGCTGATAATTACCATGCGAACGGTGTTTCTCGGACGTTTCGTGAGTCCAGGCTATTTCTAAGTTGATTTCACTTGACTCAACTTAACGACAATAAGCTGTGAGCTTCGCTACGCGTGTCGCCGTTTCAGCCTTAGCGTTAATTATTAATCATAAACGTGCGACACAGTGGTGGTTCGTCCCTTCTACCGACTATATACAGTATCCACTATTGCAACATGTCTATGTATATAAAAGTGTACATGGCGTGCACTGACCTGAACGCGTCAGACCTAGGCTGGTGGTATTCCAACAGATATGTGTATTGTGATCCTTTTTGTTTGTCCTTCCCACCCTGTGCCGTGGTCTTATCTTGCAAGTTTCTCTCGCGAATACTGCGCCGCCAACGTGCACTTTTTGTTAGGGGGGTGCTATGTATTCCTCTTTTTGTTACGGACCTGCTGTTGTAAGACAAAGAGGTCCAAATAGGACAATTATGATTCATGTGACATCGGTGTCGTCGGTTTAGCGAATGGTACCTGAAAAAAACAATCACATTCAGCATGTATGATGTATGTCATGTACTGATTCAGCATGTATAGGCCGAAAATAAAGAAGTGCTCCACCGACATCAAAAAAATAGGAAATTTAAAGCAGCAGAAGTGTTGCTAATTTGGTTAAAGTTGTCAGGTGGTTAGCCTACATTTAAAAATTCGTCAAAGCTCTATTTCTAAGAGTGTGTCGAAAACAAAATCAGATATTTCAGTATAATTTTTCGCATGCACTGGAAGCGTTATCCCTGACGACCATATCTACTCAATATAACCACCATCCACCGCGGCCTAAACTGTGCCCTGTAATTTAAAGAAAAAAAAAACTGTTCCTTCTTTAATTCGCATTTTTTTTTAGTAGTAATTGCACATTAGGCGACGCTAAGTACCGGAATTAGATGTCGGGCTGACAGCGGGTCAGAAGTCCTAACAATGGAGGGTTTCAAGACGGTGGAAAAGTTTGAAAGGTGCAACGCAGGGTTAGTCTGAAAAAGATCAACCGTTTCAGCTTAACCGGACGATATAATTGGCTATTGATATTCTCCCATCCGAAATGCTTGTTAATTTCTGTATCAAAAATGGCTTGTCAAGCCATATTGGTGTACTTTCGAGCCCTTCAAATCTGAACCCTAGTAACGACCTGCCAATTTAACTTACGGATGTTTTCCTGGGACTTTCCAGAAACTGCACGAAAACTGACAAGAATATTAAGAAGAAAAAAATAAAGTTTTCATTGTAGTGGATCGGTTAAAAATTAAATGAAAGCCGATCTTCATCCAATTTCATGACACATTTGCTATTTAATTCTAAAAATAAATGGTTTTCGTGCGCTGTCAGGAAAACAGCGGATGAACGCATGCCTATTGCGATGAACCGCCCGCCAATGTTTACTTCGGTTTGAACCTGCCACCCTAAATACAATTCGTTGCCTAAAAATGGTAGAAAAATGCTCCCGAAAATTCTGGCGCTAAAATTAATTTTTCCGAATAAAGTAACTGCATCAGCTTGACTTGTTATGCACGCAGAACGCTGTCAAGATCTAAAAAAGGCCGGTTGTGTTCCTAACTTGAAAAATTTCAATTGAAAAATTGACTGGAATATGCGTTAAATAACGTGAAGCGTTTTTTTTTTTATAGTCTCGTTGGCGTTGGGGAGAGAGTTGTCGTGTCTGTTGCCCCACTATCGAAATCAACTATAACATTTACGATATTGTGAATCGGTTCATCAGCCCACCTTGTTGATTTTTTTATTAGATTGAGCAATAGCGGTGCGATAGCGCATTTTATGTTTTTTTCGTTAAAGTAAACGTTTTTATTACGATTTTATAGTTGTAGTTTTTGGCTTAGTCAGATAGATGGGCGCGACATTATGCTTATAATACCTCGTACTGGCCGAGTTCGGTATATCAAATCGAGAGATTTTACTATATTTAATTAGACACACGTGATATGGGGTAACACTTTCATGATAGCCACCACTTGTTTTTTTGGCGGTCGTATCTGTAGAAACATATTTTTATGTTGTAGCATATAGAACACTGATTCCGCGACATATACTACGCGACAAATCTGATAACATCAGGAAAGCATCGACATATAGAAGATAAGGTTCACAGTTATAAAACCCAGTTGTGTACTGTGCTCATAAGCGGTGCTAACTATCCTGTTGGGCTTTTAGTTGGGAATAAAAGCTGATTGCAACGCCAAATGAAGCGCTTGAAGGTCGTTGTGAGGTAAATGCTAAGAAGAGAATACGGTCTAAACGACATTAATAAATAACTCTACTTTAATGGCTACTATACAGAATCACGCACAGACTGATGCTCCTAGGAGGATGTCACAAGCTAAATACTCTAACTTACCAACTGAAGTTAGCTAACGGTTGTTTACGTACGCGATTTGGTACGTAAATGTTACCAGCCATGGGTAGAGCGGTCCACGTTTTACCTGTCCGGTAGCAAAGGCAGGTTCCCGTTGGTGGCAAACTGGCTTGCGATGCTACGGCGAGAAACCCGATCGTGTCGATCGACTCAAGTAAAAATAATATGTTTTAAATAGTTCTATTAAAACCTGGCAGAAAGTTCTCTATGGCAATAATGCTTATATTTGCAGGGAACGCTATGTTCTAGTACGGTAATCATTGGGAAATGTTCTCAGCATTCCTTGCTAAAATGACCAAGACGAGCTATGTGTTTTCGATGATACCTGATCAAAACTGAAATTATAGTTATTTTATCTTTAGTAACACCGCTTCTATCTGAATATCTACGGTCGCTCGAATGATCAACCTCTTTGGTGCCGTCCAGTCATATTGTTCCGTAAATTTTATAAGTGCCCTGGACAATCGGACCTCTTTACTGTTGGTCTCATCTCTTAAGGCAATTTCTCACTTATTCGAAATGCATCTATGTGTATGAACCATGGCACGCTCGAGTTCCTTCAGATAATTAGGCTGGTAATTGAGGCACGTGTGCCGTTCGTGACACCTTGCTAGGTTGCCTTAATAAATTTATACTAAACCCCTAGAACGCCTATTGTGTATACAATAAAATTTAAGTTATCTAGGCAGATAGATCGAAATCTCGTTCTCGCTTGATATATAAGATTTTTCAATATTGTTTCAATCGTCTAGTACTTTTCAGCACACTTTGAAAATGCGTGAATTGAGTAGTATTGTCCTTCCTGGGAAATGGTCCTTCACGTCCTATAAAAAAAAAAACTTGTTTACGTACAACTGTACATGGATCCCGATGCTATTGTGCATGGCTAGTACTTAGCAAAAGTACGCCTGTTTGTTTTACACGCGAGAACCAGCATCGTCTGGTATCATCGGTTGAATCGTACTTAAAATTAGCTGATTGCCTCGACTTCGTTGCACAAGTGAGCACTGTTATATAGTATGGGGTAGAAGGATCTGGCAAAAGAAATTTGGCGAGATTCCTTTCGACTGGCGGTAGGTTCGCCCAAACGCGGACGCCGACGTATACGGCTATTGCTGTTCCTCTAAACTATTCGCTGCAGATGGCAATTGCCCACAGGTGGCTGATGTAACGTTGAGTTCGTATCGTTGCGATCGTAGGCAGGCGAAACGGGGAGACGACTACGACAACATGTTCAAAACGCTTTTCAAATACAATACGCCAACTTGCGTCTCTTACGGTGCCCGATAAGTTAATACACGACGTTTGAACACGCGTACGTAAGTCATTCGCAATGGAACGAACAGCTCGTGCATGTTTAGCTTGAAAGCGATGTATAAACATATTGTGCTCGTCCAGCAGGTGGCTACCAACGAAGAGCTAGAAACACAATATATCATTTGAAGAAGAAGCCGATTGGAACAGTGTAGCAATTCAGTTTGCTTGGAAAAGCGAGCACAGTTAGGTCTTTTTCAAAAACAAAACATTTCAAACCTGGTTTAACTAATGGAGTATCCCTCTAGCGACTAGACCTCGTGTCTGGGTAATTGCAGTTATGTATATTGATATGTTGGGGGTATGGGTTGCAGCATGTGCATATATTCGTAAATGATATGTCCGGCATGTCAGATCTCAGCTTCATCGAAGTTCTACATGAATAAACAGATATTCTGTTTGAGGTTAGAAATACCCTTGAGGTGATCCATTTTCCATTTTGCTATATTTGCACACCTCAGATTTTTTTTCATTAGGAATGTTTGAACAGCTTAGTTTGAACCTTTGCCGAAGTTACTTCGAAACTGAAGCTGAATTTTACCCACTTCCCGGAGTTGGGTTCGCGTTATTTGGGTCTCGTCTATAAGATGGACATCCTGCTACTGCTATATAGTGCTACTAGCGGATTATAGTAGGAAATCAATGTACTAGACATAAATAAGAGTTGGCTAGTAGAGTGATGTTAAATTGTGCTATTTTCCCACATGATTGTTTTCGGCAGTCTGCTTTAGCGATGGCGTAGAGTTCCATATTGTTGGGGACAGAGGCACTAGTCTAATGCGTCGTAGCATCAGTTCGGGCGATTACACTTTTCCTCGTGATAAGTTAGTGGGTAATGTATTTGCCAGCTAATCTTTCAGGGACACGTTGGGGTCGAGGTTTGGGCGCAGACACACTTTTCATTCCGCGCTGGGAGCCAGTCGTCTGACGTAACGTCTAACGGCGATAGCAGATGAAAAACTCGAGACATAAAAAGATAATTATACTTTATAACAGGCGTCAAGATTTTGATACGTGAATCCAGCCGAACAGTTGGAAGCAGTGACGCGTACGCTGCAACGGCGCCGCCTAAAGCCCTAACCAACAGAACTATAGATTTCAAAGCGCCGAAAATTCGCTGAACGCTACCGTAGACGTGTGTTTAATGGAAACTAAGAATCAAACTATTTCCAATTATGAATACGCTCGCCTAAAACGGATTAAACAATAGCCTTATGTCGGTAATCAGTGATCAGAAATCCAGATGGTAAATACGCGTTATACAATTCTTATATGAAACGTTCAGTGGAATTCTATAGAGTCACTAATAAAGATAAAAGGCGCCCGCAGTTGAATGACAGACGAGCTACCTTAGTCATACCTACATGTTTTTGTTACGCTTACTCTGTTTTAGCTGGTAGATCCGGAAATACAAGAATCATTATTAAGACGATATCATAGAGAGAAATCAAATCTGATATCATAGGCCATTACTATGCTTTTAGTTATAAACTGCGTCGCGTGAATTTAACCGGATCAATGATATGGGCCTA
>NW_019213568.1:109471-123288 GCF_002532875.2 Varroa jacobsoni | reverse complement strand
TTTTTTTTTTTTTTTTTTTTTTTTTTTTTTAATTACGCTAGCATAGTTTAAGATTATGCTATACCTATGCTTGTACCGTGTCGAAACACTACTTACGTCAAAGTAGTGCGCTACGAGAGGTGCAACTGTCCATCCGATACTGTGTTTATCGATAACAAACGCCCGTTTGGTCCGAAGCCTTTTTTAACGGCAACTTTAGAAATCTAATGAACTTACCCTGCTCGTGCTGTCGTAAGAAAAAGGCACGCTCCTAACGTGCCGTTCACCACCGCACTGATTCAGCAATTCGTTGCAAATCGATTGAAGGATAGCCACTTCCGCAACGTGACCATCGATCCATTAGTTAGTAACGCTAGCATATTCCTATTTGCTATAGATGACATCAGCATTTCCAGCAAACGCCGCGGCTCTGTTTGAAATTTACCAGTTGCCGTCTTACCGCGCCTTTACGCGTGCTGGCGCGTTACGTTCAAACATAGGCGCTTTGAGTTTTTGTATCGACGGGATGTGGAAGCGGCTAATTAAGACGAAATCGTTCGACGTCACCAGTGAGTGTTACGCCGGTCTCAACGTAACCCCCCGTCCCCCGAGCAAATTGTTTTTCCTGTAAATCTCTACGTGAATATTTTCCAAAGGAATCTATCCATTTCGCACAGTTCACAGCAAAGCCGCACTTGACTAATCTCGAATTGGTAATGAATCTATCAGGAAAGAAGAAAAACCGATCTAGAAGGAAGTTTGAGCGGCCCATCCTCGTTACGTTTTCTCGCCGTCAATCTTGTTGTTGTGTTTATAGTTTAATATAAAAATGACGATTGTAGGCAAAGAGCTGCCCGTATTCAATTGGCGTGACGTAAAATGAGATAGCTTTGGTAGTTAACAGCGCCTTGTGGTCAGATACACACAATGACGTTGATAACGCGAGCCCGATGCTTGTTTTTAATTCTAGTAAATCTACACGACGGACAGTCATCAATCAATTCAGCGTACGTAGGATGGGAAAGCGCGGGCTTGAACGGGAACGCAAGTGATATTCAATCAAAGCTTTTCAACATCGGCACGCTGCATAAGCACAGTGAAATTGTCTGTGTATGTTTGCAGCTCGTGCACGGACGTACTGTGTACGATGTGGTCTTTTGTTCGTGGCATCCGTCAACGTAACCAGCGTATCGATATCATAGCTATAACAGCTGTCAAGCGCTCATATGTACAGGGAAGGGGTCTGGGTCGGCATCTGCTTAGGAAAGACGAAGTTTATAGTTTAAGCACATATGCAGCGGCACCATCTAGGTACAGTATAATTTACACCCTGTTTCGCCTTGATTGTCTACCTTATTAGTTATCTACTCTGACCTCGTATTATACACGCAATCTGCTACCGCGTATGATCGAATATCTTCGTGAAGCTTCAGCGAACTATGCGGTATTGCTCTCCTTGAGCGGCATCACCATAACCCTGCGAACGACGCTCATAACAACAACAGTGCCAACAACAACAACAACGACAAATTTGTGCATCGCCACCCTCCTCGCCGCTCTTTTGACTGTTTATTACACAAGCACTTCATGACAACTCGTAGTATTATCTATCGTAGCCCCTATTGCTTCCGTTGTTACTGTCGCTCCGGCGATTGTTGCTAGTCAAAGCCAACCAACAAAAGCCGCTCGCCAGTTTGACCAGCAACAATGAAAATGACAACGACGACAACGAGCACTAAATGACCGAGTCGCTACCGAAATCTTCTTTTTCTCTTTCTTCTTCTATTTCTTGCTACGGTTACTGCCGTCGCTGCTGCTGTTGTGCTGCGGCAGGCTGCTAGATGGGGCCAGCAGCCTGCAAGCTTTGCTACCGTTTGCTGTCTGTGCGTGGGTGTGGCGCTGTGCTCGTTTTCTTTCTACTTCACAGACTTCTACGACTACTTGAAGCTTGTGGCTATGGCGACACTGGCCGCGTCGTCGGCGAATCTGCTTTGACGTTAGCGCGCGCCATGGACCAAGCGAGTGCTTGCTAGTGATTCAGTTGCTGCCACTGTCAATGGCAGCAACACATAACAGTTGAGGGCCAGACAAGCGTCGAACTGCGTTTGCAGTCTTGTCTCCGGTACGCTACTAAGTTGAGATGAGCCTATGCGCGCGTCTGACTGCAGCTGTGACGTCAAGAGCGCGGTATTGGAGCAGCCGATGACTATGATGAGCCACCCGTTGTTCTTGCTGATGTCCAAGGATCGATGAGCAGTGGTGATTCGTTACAACCTGCTAATTGTTACAACACGTTGCTCCCGCTGTGGACCTGCAGTGGATTGTTCATGCGGTGTCTTTCAATCTTTCTTTGGCTTCAGTTGCCAATGAATCGGTGGATCCGCGCACGACGAAATGAGGTGCCAGAGGACTCAATGATGGATACAACGCACGAATGCGCAACACCACACCGCAACGCACTGCACTGCCCTGCCCTGCTTAACCCAGGATCCATCGCGTTATTTTAGTCTATTTGCAGCTACCCCAGTCAGTCTGGGCTGGGTCGGGTTTGCCCGCCAGGGTTGGCCCTCTAAAACTTCGCCGACGTGGACGTTTGGCTACGGCTGTTCTTGTTCGGCTGTTATTGTTGTCGTTGTTGTTGTAGTTTGGGCGCGGCGACAAACAATGCGACTGCCAATGGATTGAGATAACTGTTTTATGGTTGCGACAGCTGCTACTTTTGGCGATGCTGGTGCGGCCAACGGTGCTATTTTGATTCGTTATCTTCTCGTTCTTCAGCTTCAACGGCGTCTTCATCTTCGTTTGTCGGTTCGTTGTTAGTGTCTCATCGCCTGCTCGTTCTTTTTGCGGGTCTGCTTCTAGTTTTTTAGAGTTCTTTTATCTCACAGCGACAGCCACCTGCACTAGTGCGTCCTTTTCTTTTCATTCGCCTTCTCTCGCGCACATGCGATCTTTTTTTCAGCCTGGGCGATCTATCGTTATTTATTTTTGTTTTTGTTTATTATTTTCGTCGCGTCACCACTATCGGCCACCGGCCCGTCGGCAAACGAAAAGCTGGCGTCACTAGCGCTTTGCTTCGTTTTCGCTGTTTTGTCTTATTTCGTCGTCCCTCCCTTTCCATCATCATCGTCGTTGTCGTCGTCGGCACCATTTTCCCTCAACTTTTCCTTCTTCGCACCACCACGATAGCCAATGGTGGAAACAACCACGTTCAGTATCCCTTCATAGCACGCAGTTGCGGGTGGACGGAACATCGCCGCCAATCCAAAGTTGAGCATTCGGCACGAACGCGTTTTGCGTGCATGCAACTTTGGCTCGCCTTTTTGAATGCGCTCACCGGGGGAGCGGGGAATAGGCGCGAAGCACGCAAAAAAAGAACGGGGAGAAGCCAGGAATGGTAACGCGATTATTGTTGGCTATCGCTACTGCCGGAACTTATTCCGCTGTTTGTGGAGACGGTATCGGTACAACCCGCGCAGTGCCACTATAGTGCTATAGCTATTACGAGTCGCGAAGCAAAAACCAGCCCACCACAATAGCATGTAAGCGTCACGGTTTCCCGTACCAGCAACAATCGTTGTTGCGATGGCGCTTCCATTTCGTTCATTTCTATCGGCGAGAAACGGCGTTCAATGGCTAAAACGCAGCGTTACTTTTCCTCTTCATTCGCCTTTCTTTTTCTCTCTAGTTGGTTTTTTTCAGCTCGCCGCCTAACTTCGCGTTCATCATTCGTTCATGCATTCATTCAATTTCCCGTCCGTGTTGCTACCAGCATCGATGTCTTCGTCTTTGGACTCGTTATCCCGTCATTTCTCAGTCCTTTTCCCTGCTGTTTCCTTCGGTGGCCTGGTGACTCGTCGCGTAGATGACGCAACGAAACGCACTGCCTACGTCCACTATCGCCACCGGCGGGATTCATTTAGCCATTGATCCAATCATAGCTAGTCACTAGTATTCATCTGTAGTCCTCTTCACTTGCGTCTCTGCCTGGCTGGGCCCTTTTACCCCTCCTCCGCCGATGTTCCTCGTCTTCCTTTATTCATCTTTACAGCAGTAACAGCTGTATTATTCGCCGTTGAGCGTGCGTGTCGTTCCTGTGGGGGCAGGCGTTGTGCTGTTTCGACTGAAAGCGATGGCGCTGTCGGCGGACATCATTGGGAGTCCTCATTTTTCTCGTTCATTCGTTGGGGTCGTCTGTTGAAAATGACTAGGACGGCTGTGAAGTCATGATGTGGTGGGCAACCGGCGACAGGAAGAACCTCCATGGGGATACGTACCTCTACGTTGGTCGAGAGCAAAACAAGAACCGACAAAAAAAAATGGCAGAGAGTACAAAAAAGGATTTGAAAAGACCGCATTATCAGCAGTCGACTGACTTGTTCAATGGCCGTTACTACTGACACCTCTGATACAATAATGCTACAGGAACACTCGTAACCGTCCTTTTTTTCTATCATCGTTATGATCGGTTACTGACTAACTGGCATGGAAATATGAACGAGGCCTATGTTAGAGTTAGTGATCGGCGTTCTACGCAATGTCTATTTTTTCCGTCTGCCTTTTAGCGTATGATTGGAACAATACGCGAATAATAAGGACGTAACAATGAATACGAATCAGGCCAGTAGCAGTGATAGACTATCAATATTGGCCTAAATATAAGCCGCATCCTAAAACTTGAAAGAGGGAAAAAAGAGAAAGAATGATTTCCGAGTATGAAAAAATGGGTAAATTTGCAAGGTCACAAACATGCAACCCATCCTTATTTTTCACGGTTGAAATTTGAATAAATTATATTTAGGCCGGTAGAGTAGATTCTGCTGTACGGATAAACGGGGGTCGGAAATTATGGCGGAGTGTAACCGTATTTAAGTAGTTAAATTAGCACTTTGAAATAAATTATATAGTTGAGGCGTCGCACAGACCCATTCTTAACGTTATATTAAATATTTAAGCTACCGTTTAATTAGCCAGCAATTAGCTGAAACCACTTGGAGGAAGCTATTACCGAAATGATGGAATACCGCGTTCAGTTATTCAGGGTGATTCAGCTAAACGATCAGTCATTTTATAGGGTCTATCGATAGCGTAACTAATAGATTACGTTTGGTGTCGGAATCATATCCTTGCGACTTCTTTTCGAAGGCTTGTTTAGCCCCACGGCCATTTGTCGCATGAATGAAGGTGATGTTCAGAGATTCGAACCGTTTAGCAATAAGTTTTAGGGCTCTCACCGATTTCATAGGACACGGAAATAAAAAGTTTGGAAATGGCCTTTGCAAAATAAATAAACAACAACATGATGTTTTTAATTATTACTACAACTATTGTCGATAATGAAATGACACTTTCGTGCTAACTGAGTGAGTGAGTGAGTGAGTGAGTACTGACTAGGAATCTTTGTTGCGGCTTCAGAAAGTATAAGAATAAATACTATGCTCAGCAGAAGATCTCTAATTAGCAGGCTATATATATGTGTATGATATAAGGGTGCACGGGGAAAAGGTCTTGGAACCATAATATTGGCTTTCGTTCTGTTTGTTTCGTGTAACTTGTGGAATCATAAACAAGCTTCATTCAGCAAGTGGAAAAATAAATCAATGTCGCAATCAAAAGTTCTACCTTTCGTATATGACGAGGACATCGCTACAAATTGACAGTTAAAAGTTAGGCCTTCGATCGAAGTAAGATAGTATTCAAATATTGAGTACAAAAGGACCAGACTCACGGCAAACATCCCCGTGATGGAATGACGGTAACGTGCTTGCACTAGCCTAGGAAGCAAGCATGAAATTTGCAAACATTTATTTCTAGTCTTACGGCGTTCGTAGAATCCAAATGACAGAAACATACGAATAAAAAATAGATAAACAATCGTTTGCGTACATCTATTTTGTGCATAGGCCTGAGTGAGCCCGTTTGAGCTCCGAGGCAGCGCTTCGCGTTGCCTCGGAGCTCAAACACCGCTCACTGATCATTTCACGTTTTATCTCATATCAACAATCATCTACCGTCTAGTTACCTCTCATTCGATCTTATCTAACTTTTCCATTAAACTACGCAAAAAGTTCAAGCGGTAGCAATTTTTTTTATGTTATCGTTAAAAAAAAAAAAAAAGTAACACTTCTCAATATGAACATTCAAACAAAGCGGGCAGTAATTTGCAATCCTATACAAACAATTAGCCTCAGTTAAAGACCAATTCTGGTGTTTCTTTATTAAGCTTAGTCCTTAGTCCGGTTGAGTCCTGTTTACTTTGCCGTCCTAATTGTTACGCTAACATTGTGCTCCTTGCGCCCGGTATATACACGTGTATCATTATAGGCGAACCCTATAGCAATAGGTGTTTTGACAACCGTTATTATTCCAATCAGTGCAAGAGAGCTCAAATATATTGATATTTTATAATACTAATAATTATCTTGGAGGTTCAATCGTTAGATGAATGTCGCACCGATTGGGTAGAAACAGCATAGCAAACGAGATGGTAGAAAAGCAGAGGAATTACCAGCGAAAACGGTAGAGAAAAGACAAATGCTTGAAATAGACCTATGGCTGTTTCGTTAGCCAGCCCAATCCGTTAGTTGTAGAACCATCGTGACAGGAAAGATTCTCCAATCTCCCACACGCGGCCCAGGCGCAGGGTCCTGTACAGTCTATTGCCTCTAGAGATGCCCCCAGGTTGGCACGCAGCATCGAACGAAAAAAAAAACATGTTAGCAACGATATTGTGGTGCACGTCGCGTGTAATCGACGATGTATTAAGAGCTCGATATTACAGGCACACACGCACGCGCACCCACACACACACACACGGTCATAAAAGGAAGTACGCAAGCGCAAGCATACAAAGAGTGGACAACCGATGTGGATATTGTCGAAAATTCAGCTGGAAGCATAATATCGATTTTTTCTATAGTATTAAGATAAGGTAAATCAAGAACCCTTTTTATTTTGTAAGATTTGTGATAAGTAGATGGTAAATATCATAAAGGTATAGCCTCGTGTAAGTCATTCAGTATCTAATAAAATACTTTGTTATTATTATTATTGTCTGACAAACTCAACTGTTAAACAGCGTGCTATTCCCGCTAGGGTTTTACAACGCGAGGTCGTAATTAAACTAAATGCTTTTACAGATTTAGATATCGATATTTTGTTATCCGTCTGTTGATTGACTGCAGGTTTCGTCGCGACGCTCGATATTTTCTGCAATAGTAGAAGGAATCTACACAAAGTGGGCAAAACAAACTGGGTCACTACCATCCCAGGTAAGCAAGACCTGGCTTGTATAAATATGTTGTGTTGCATTTTACATCGATCTTCATTCCAGCTCTGCAACCATGCAAGACCTAGTAGTCAGAGTACCACTTTCCCTGAAATAGGTTCTCGCCGTGTACTCCAAATGCAAAACAGTGGTACTTTGTCAGACCTCTAAAGGAACCTGTACGAGTAAAGTGTAGTAACTAATTGTGTATCCGCATCACGCTCACGCTTTTCATTTTTTAACAGACCGAACAATACTAAATGTCTGAACAATAATTGAGAAGTAGTATTTTGTATTAGTGCAATAGGAACATAATGTACGCACATCGGATTCGTCTGTTCCATTGTTTTTCTTATACTCGTATGTATACTTTGCTTCGTTTGCGCCATTTTTAAAACCGGGTGTGAACGGTCATTGTTTGTTATTTCTGTTTTCGCTTCGACAGGTACTTCGCAATTCTTGAGGAAGCACAAACTTGTAGAATGAATCAACTATCTAGAGGGCAGGTTGTAAGCTTATCCTTTAGAGTTGCCAGGGTACACCTCGGGATCTCGACAGAATTTTCGTCTAGCGTTGATTTCTGCTAAGGATTGACTACTTCTTCTATTTTTTCTGTGTTTTTGTTGTCTTCACCGGTGGTGCGTCTTCGTTTGTCCCATTTTTCGACACCTCGGTCCTCCACATTGACGCCAAGCGACAGTGTATAGTGGCTGAGGTTTGTTGTGGTCATCGTCGTTGCTTTGATGATGTAACGGCTGTCCTTTTGGGTACAGACGTAGTGTCACTTTTCGCCTCCGTGAGTTTCGTGCATCGCTTGGCGTGGCTACCCGTGCGATTACCAAATTCAACAGTGCCGTATTTCAAACATAAGCTTAAATCAAAGCTGAAAATTACCATTGATTTTTCATTCGGGTTGCTGTCCTGCCATCGTAGTTACTTCTCCTATTTTTATGCGCTTATATACATACATATATACGCGCTGCCTGTAATATGTAAATGGTTGTTAGCTGACAAAAAGTGAGGGTGTTTGCCACAAATCGCAGACTAAGGCTAGTCGATTGATATAACGAATTCGATAGCGTTTGTTTCGGTCCAAAACTCTGCTCTGCGCAGTACCCGTTAAACAAAACCCACCCAAATGAGTAGTTTGCCTTATATAATATAATATTGTGGTCTTTTGAACCTGGTGCTGCATCATCCTCACTACAACAAACGACGAAGAAGAAAGGTACACCTGAAGAACTTCTATTTCCTGCAGATGTGTTGGGTTGCGTTAGTAACAAAGGCGACATAGACAGACGTTCAATCGGATTCAATCGGTTTTCAACGCTCGTTTTGGCCCATGTTGTTGTCCGTCAGGCTTCGTATCGAACGCAGTCGATGTTGGCTTAGACCGATTTGCGGTCAGTGACGACTGTCTTTGCCCGTTCTGCCGAAGCCGACGCCACCACCTCACGTCGGCGTCTCCTACCGACGGACCGTTTTGACTGGAGTGAACCCCTCATAACAGTAGCGTTACTCGTTTCACTAGAACTGGCTCGATGGTGATGATGATGATGATGCCTGACTGATGCCTTGTATGAAGCAACTATAGCTGAGCTGCGAATATGACAGCAGCAGCAGTGAAGGCGACAGCATTAGCAGCGCTATCTCTATCTGTATTGCTAAGTAGGGTCATTTTCTAGTCGAGTGCGGCAGCCGCAGGCCACCGGTTCGACGATCCTCGGCCCCAACAGTGGGACGTCAAAGTTCCAAAATGATCGCAGAAAGCACCCGCACCAAGGAAATCATCGCAAACTGGCCAATGATCTGAAGCCCACCTGCTTATCCACGATGGTTTTACCCCCCCCCCCCGCCTCTCCCCCATTCTGTCCCTATCTTGAAACGCCAACGAATATCACAGGGAGCGGTAAAAGTGGCCGCAGTGAAGGGAACAGAATCGGCTGCTACCTCACAACTGCTCTTAGCGTCGGCACTTAAGGTTGCTCTAAAGCTGGCTTACCGTAAGTGTCAAGGCGGTAGGGAAGTTAATGATCGGATCCAATCGAACTGATATGAAGCGGATGTGATGAATATCCATCTTGATTCGCCTGCGAAAGCGGCCGTGGCGGCTACAGCTGCAATCTAATCATCCACAACACCGACGGCTCTAACTAACCGAAAAAAAAAAATAGGCGAGTAAATTGATGGTGCCGTCGACGCCGGCGGCGGCGGCGGCTAGTTAACGAGTCGATGCCCACTCGAGAAGCTGATGTCGTCGAATTGCTGGCCACGAACGATTAGCGGGTGGAAATCGAATAGCAGGAGAGATTTTTGAGAAAGCACGAAGCTCAAGGTGAAGGAAAAAGGGATGATCTCGTCCTGGAACGAGGGCCACGGAAAGAAGAGGAATGGCTCTTGTTTTTGAGTAACGATACGAGCAAATAAACATAAAAAAAAAAACTGCAGAAACGAACCCCATCTTGTTTTTCTCTTTTTGCCCACTTGCGCGAGTGCGGCTCTAGTAACCTGTTCGCTGCAGAAGTGAGGACCGTCATTTAGTGAAGTGGATGTATTTGCCTGAGGATTTCTCCAAGTAGTCATGTACGTTTGTTGGTTCGGGGACGTTGTTTCAGACGGAGTGGTAGAACCTGTGCCGGTGTAAGTACGGAGTGTGCACTTGCTCTTCTGTTGAATGGATGGAGACCAGGTTCTTACATCAGTGGATTTGAAAAGATTTTTTGTTTTCTAGAAAAAAAATATAGGAAAAAAATGCTGGCTGGATGCGGACGAGATGTTCGCTTTGTATGTGAGTGCTGTGCTTATGAGCAGCATAGCTCAGTATAGATTTTAACTCAGCATAAATATTAAGGCCAATAATTAATGTATAGAACGTAAAAGGCGAAAAGCTCTAGTGAACATTGATTCATCTCAGGCCGCTCGCCCTTCTAACATGTTACAGATGAACTCGACCATCATCAGACCACCATTGTGGACAGTATACGAATGCTTAATAGGAATTAATTCATTCGTCAATCATTCTTCGTTTAATGAAATCTAATGACTGTTATAGCTATACTTGGAGTGGTTGATTGTTTAAGACCGTATCGGGCTAGAATGGGCCAATTGCATGTATGTCTATTTCATAAACGATAAGTAGTTTGGGACTGCCGCGCCCTCTCCCTCTCCCTCTCCCTCTCTCTCTATCTCTCTGTGGGATCGTATCCATTGGACGAAAGACACTGTTTTTATGAAGGTGGACATCAGTGGCATGCGGTTTAACTACGACCGCAATCAGATACCGTTTCAAAACAATAACCACTCAGCTGCAGTCGTAGGACGTTTCAGTTAATGCGACCGTTACCGTCTATCAGCCTATTCATAATTAAGCAAAAAAAAAAATCATGCAATTTTAATGCAGACCGATATTTGTTAAGTAAATAATGCTTCGTTGCGGTTGATCACAACTGTCTTTTTTAACTCCACTGTTTTGTTTAAAGAACGTTAATGTATAAACCAAATCTACTGTACTCTAAGAATTCTTGTTAGGCAAACGTGTATGACGACACAATAGGTCCATTTAGTCAATTTTTAGTGGCAGAGATTGACCACGTTTTTCGCTCTAACGGTTCTTTAAAAGTAACCAGTTCATGACCGTTCGTGAGTATCAAACGAACAGACCAATGTGGACATTTTTGGTTTTTGGTAACCTCCTGCCAAGGATGATTGTGACTAGTCTCTTTAGTGGAAGGTTTCACACGCCGACTGAATCGAAACGATATCCATTAATCAACCAAATGAAAATTACCGGGCCCAATTTGTTTATATAGCGCACCTATAAGTGCTTTAAGCACACCTAGATCAATACTAGGAATAACCTACGCACTGAATTTTCATCATGATGATGATTATTCTCGATAATACCCATATCGCACTTAATTCATAAGGCGGTATGCTCGGCTGATCTCGGAAGTAGCGTGATGCCATTACCGTACGCGTACGTTGAACTGCGACGGCTGCGTCCTATGGGTCTTCCCGTTCTAGCCCCCTCTAAATGTACCACTCGTTTACAAGCTTCACGCAGGTAAATTAGCTTTTATTGATGGGAGACTTGCATTCAGTGTTGCTGAAACGTCTAGTAGATCGTTTGAGCCAGTTAGAAAGAACGCCGACGAACTTCGTACGATTGTAAACGCGTTGAGTAAACTTATTCACTTACGTGCATTTGTCAATCACTACTATCTAGCGAAATAAGATGATGGGCTCCATTTGCACGTGTGCATGTCTATATGAAACTTAAGAAGTGGAACTTGCTGGTTAACAGCTTGTTGCGGTCGCCTGTTGCACATCGTATTAACTTAACGGTGCTAAGAGGTATCAGGATATTCTGTAGCTCTTCACGAAGATAGATTTGCGAAAGATGATTCACCTAACTTGATGTCTCTCGAGCTTACTTTGAGATGATTAAGTAACGTGTCTGAATGTAAACGAGCCATTGTTTGTTCTTGAAAGTACGAAACAATTACAGCCGCTCAAGTCCCCTTGTGTCAATATCAGGAAACGCTTCTAGAAGTAACGTTCACATTGCACTAATACCCGTGTAGGACCTTATGCGCCCTTTCGACGTATATCGCGCACGTATCATCTGCGCCCACAAAGTTCTTTATACAATGCAAAACTTGAACGCAGTGAACAGTTTTCAACTCTGATTATGGAAAATAGAATAATTTCTTGTAGACAAGATCACTCTTAACACTGAGCAAATGTTGCGTAAATATCTACTTTGTTTTTTTTTTGGCACATACAAATAACCATCACTGAACTGGCAATTCAAAGATTTGCTCTCATCGGCCGATCGATTTGTTAATTTGGCTACGACTAGCAAAATCGTCAAAACCGGAAAAAGTAGTCCCAAAAAACTAACAACTCTTAGATATGCTGTCAAAGCTAACAAATATGAGGGCAATAAAAATATATTAGCTAGCATAAAATCTGCACGATAAACTATAGCCGTATTGTATAGGGCAGTCTATTCGGTTGCCCCCCCCAAGAAACACTTCACGGAAGTTTTCTGCCCTACTAGAACCAGACGTCAAATTCAATTTCTATTGACCCACACATCTTTTGGTCTAGGTTTTGTTTAGAAGACAATAACAACAACGAACATCAGATTTTTCGTGTCAATAACTTACCTGGGAACTTTATGTTTCATATTCAACCTTGCGGTGTTTTCAGGCAACGCGCCGTCGTACCGCCAGCCTGCTTGTGCAGGACAAACACAAAACTGTGACTATGATGAAGGAAAAGTCTATATAGGTTTATTGTGAGTGCGAGCAGATTGAACGCGAAACATAATGTTGTTATCGATTTCGGCCTAAATCGTTAACGAAAACGGCCGTTGGATATGATGCCGAATTTCCTGGTTCAATCTGCTAATCCCTATTTGTGTTAGTTGTTCATAAAAAGTTATGTTATTTGTTTCAATCCAATTCATTTTTTTGCTACCATCACTAACGACACAAACTCGGTAGGCAGACACAAAAGAAACGTTCCATAGGGTTCTATCAGGAAGGTCTAGTTCGCCGTTTGCGCTATTTACTTTTCGCGGCACTCGTGACCGCGATCTTGAGCACAATTCTAATGTTCCCATCCCTTCGGTTACCACACTGTGCTTTTAGAGTTACGATTGGTAACAGGTTGTGTCGTTACTTCCGACCAGTAACGAAATGGTTAGTCCCCAATTTCGTGCGCATCGCCTTTACTCATAGATCCGTTTCGGCCACAGAACGATCTACATCTATGTACTATGTTGCTTCCATGCGAAACGCTACTAAGGAACTGTGTCGTAAACCTTACCTTTCCATTCAGCATCACCATTATTATCGTCATCGCCATTTCTCA
The DNA here is from genome assembly GCF_002532875.2 of Varroa jacobsoni. Classification (NCBI taxonomy): domain Eukaryota; kingdom Metazoa; phylum Arthropoda; class Arachnida; order Mesostigmata; family Varroidae; genus Varroa; species Varroa jacobsoni. Next base: position 110,162 of record NW_019213568.1, on the reverse strand, counting down.
GTCTTTGCAAGTTCACTCAAGGCTAAATTCTAGTGGAATCTTTTTAAGAGTTTGACTTCGATGAACTACCTGAGCTGTGTCAGCTGGGTGCCCCTGACCATCGCCGCTATCTTGATTCCGTGTGTCTGCGTCATTTCAACGAGCCTTCTTCCTCTTTTACAACGGGGCCCCCTCTCTGGAACTTCTTGTTTCTTTTCCCCCTGTGTTGATCTCAGTGTGTCGTGTGGTCTGCGGTCCTGCTTCGTTTGTTTAAACCGGACAACGGCTATCTTTCAGTACGATGTCCGTGTGTGTATGGTCATGTGTGTCTGAGTGTCTCTCTGTGTGGTGTGTCTGTATGTGTGTGTGTGTCTATGTGTGGTAGTGTAAATGCGTGTGCGGCCAGTTAGTCCTACGGGACCGCTACCTCGCCAGCTCGGTTTGCAGACTCTTTGTTTCCCTACAAGGAAGAGAAGCATTCAGTAGAAGCAGCTATCGGTTGTTGTTAAATCCTCTGCTGTCAGTCTGTTGTATATGTGCATTGTATTTCTCTTTTACTTTTGATGGCCGCGCGAGTGTGTAGATGGTGGACAAGAAGGCTGGGTACGCCTAGCGCTGGCTCTTGACTGACCCCCTTTCATCCAAGTCCAAAGGCACAGTGATCGACTCAACCATTCAAAATAAACGGCGGTGAAGGTGGGGGGGGGGGGGG